>NC_061100.1:54809822-54819822 GCF_015104395.2 Macrobrachium nipponense
TTCTTTTGACCTGCTTTAGCATTGAAATCACCCAAAACAAAAGTAATTGAGTCTAATGTTTTTTTCATGGATATCTCCAGATCTTCATTAAAAATTTATATTTCTTTCTCTGTATGGGATGTTGTTGGTGCATATGTTTGAATGATCTTCAGTTTAAACTTCCTATTTAGTTTGATAATCAATCCTGCAAATCTATCACTAATTCTATAAAATTCTTCTATGTTACCTGCAAGATTTTTATTAATGATAAAACCCACTCCAATTTCTTTGTTCTCTTCATGTCCTCTGAAGCGAAATATATGACCCTCTTTTACTCTATATAAGATTCCCAAGTTCTTCTAATTTTTTTATTACTTGGTCCAACGGATTTTTTGCGCGTATTTTTGTAAGTTGTTTCATCCTCTAGTAAAGTATGCATGCGTGATATGTAGTCAGTTTTGTCAAGAACCACTAAACTATTGGAATTATCAGCCTTGGTAATGTGTAAGCTATTATCATTCTTCAATTCTTTTAAACTTTTTCTGTAGCGAGCGGGGAAGTTATCTTCATGGTAGGCATGCATAGCACTATATGTCATGCCTTTGATAATGTCTAAATGATTTTGTGGTAGGTCATGCATACTTTACTAGAGGATGAAACAACTTACAAAGAACTCGCAAAAAATCCGTTGGACCAAGTAATAAAAAACTTTAATATCAATATCAAACAAATTCTTAAAGATAAAAAAGAACTTTTGTGTCAGTTAACTGTAAAGTGTCCCTCATTACCTTATTTATATGGCCTAGTCAAAACTCATAAGGAAACAAACCTATGCGCCCAATTATTAGGACTGTGGGATCAAATTGCTTATAAACTATCTAAATATCTTACTAAACTGTTATCCCCGCTACTAGGAACTGTATCTAATTCACACATCCGGAATTCTCTTGATCTTGTGGAAAAATTAAATAACATTGTACTAAACCCTAGCTATATTTTTGTCAGTTTTGATGTATGTTCTTTGTTTACAAAAGTCCCTATTGACTCTGTGCTAAAATATTTAAGTAATGAACTTGTACTGCATGATTTGCCTATGTCCGTTAGTTACATAATTTCCTTAATTAAGTTATGCATTTGTGATTGCAGATTTATTTTTAATGGAGAATATTACCAACAAATATTTGGTATGGCCATGGGTAACCCTTTATCACCTCTAATTTCAAACTTATATATGAATTTTTTTGATTTTTTGAGACAACAACTCCCGATATCACACACTTAACCCCTTAAAATGGTACCGATATGTCAATGATATCTTAGTAGTCCTTACTGATGGTATCGATGTAAATGATTTACTGTCTAAATTGAAATAATTTAGTGCCATCCATAAAATTCACTGTTGAAATTGAAAATAACAATGTCATCCCTTTGCCTAATTATGTATTAATACATAGAATCTTTCAATGCAAATTCAGTATTTTATAGAAAACCCACAAATAATTTAACATATGTACATTTTTATTCTGGCCACCATCTTAATATTAAAATTTCAATTTTTTCTTCTATGTTCCTATGCGCTTTGCGTATCACGAGTCTACAATATCTGACCAAGAAATAGAATACATAAAAAGATAGGAAATGATCTCTGCTACCTACCTCATTTAATTGATTTATGTTATCAAAAAGCTCATAAAAAGTTTTATAATGTTGCTATTAATTAAAAAGAAATGCCTAAAAATGTACTTAGCTTTGCCTTTTTTTTCGTGGATTTGAAACCATAAAATCAATATTTAAATCGTTTAATGTTAATGTAATGTTCTCTTATAACAATACCATTAAAGATATGCTAATTGAGAATAGTCCCGTAACAAATAACAACATCATTTACAAAATTCCTTGTAAGGATTGCCCATCGTTTTTACGTTGGTCAGTCTAGTAAAAATTTATTGTGTACTTATTAAGCAGCATATGTATTCAGTTAGAACAGCCCAGACTTCAAATGCTCTGTTTATCCATCTGAGTGAAAAATCTCATTGTATTAATTGGGGTGATACCTCGGTAATTGCTAGATCTAATGATTCATGTTTCAAGAAATTTACTGGAATCGGCAATTAATCAAATCACTAATAAAAACAACCTAAATCTTAGTCTGGGAATGTACCATTTGGACCCATATATTTTGTAAGATATGAAGGACCTCAAAATAAATGAATAACTAATAAATTAGTCCCACATGTATATAGTTATTATTTCTTTCTCTCTCTCTCTCTCTCTCTCTCACTCTCTCTGGTTCGATATTCTCCCCTCCGTCTTTCTCTTGCTTGATATATATATATTTATATTTTCTTTCGTCTTTTCATTAATAATAATTTTTGTTGGGAAAATTTGTGGTAAAAATTCATGATATTAAATTGTATATTGCTCCCGTGTTGTTTTCAAAATATACTGTTTTCTGGAAGAATCACTTGTTTACTGCGGGTATCCTTCAAGGTGTGGCTAGCCTATGGCGACCCTCCTCTCTGTAGAGTGAAAATCGCCCTTATGGCTAATCTGGTAGTGTCAGTTTGTATATTAAGCCTTCTTTTGACTATGGTGTTCTTTGTAAAATCAAGTTTGCCTCAGTAAAGGGTCCGAATAGGACCGAAAGTACTCGGCTATCTCGCTTTTCATTTTCCTCCTCCGGTGGCAAAAAAAAATAAAAAAAAACCTTTATTTATAAATAGCATCCACATTTTGTTATATACTTCGTGATCAAGTTCATTTCTTATATATATATATTATATTATATTAATATATATATATATATTATAGATATATATATATATATATATACATATATATATATATATATATATATATATATATATATATATATGTATATATATATATATATTATATATATATAGAATATATATATATATATATATATCAGGATTTTAAGCCTCCATTTCTCCCTAAATCATTCCTTAACTCACATTGGCTGCCTAGAATTAATCTCCACAGGTGTCCTGAATGGGGGAGGAGCACATCGATGCCAAGATTTTAAAAGGACAGGGCCAAAGCAGCTCTCTATCAGAAGCTCTCAGAACTTTCTCAGATTTCCCAGATGCCTCTCACCTGTAGAGCTCCCCTTTCCCCCTTTTCGCTCTCCTGCTTCCTCTGGGGATTCCACAAGTGATTTTATATCGTCCATATTTCAAAGGAATATCAGCAGATGAGAAGACAATAAGACCAAGGATTTGCAGGTACTGTGAGAGTAATTTCTAGTGCATTCGGTGAATCGTTTGTCTGTATTTCGTTTCATCCCTCCATGACTACTTTCAATGCTCCCCCCACCCCCACCTTCTTGGGTCAGCTTCTAACTCCCCAATTTTGGTTTAATGCTGTGATTAATTCCCCCTGAGATGCTAGTAATGATATCAAACATATCTCCTAGGTACTCAAGCAAAGTACTATTCCTTTCTGTATAAGGTCCCAATCATTTTATGCCTCCTTGCTTGAGCTTTGATATGCAATGCTAAGAGTAAGCAATGTGTAACATTTTCCCACATGCAGACAAAGACCATGCCTGATTGTGAGAGAAATATCGGGAACCTTTGGTTACGATGCTTGCATGTAAATAACCCGTTTTGCGCCAATCAATTCTCTGGGCCTGGGTCATTTCCTAATCATTTGTTTTCGGTGGACCTGCAGTCAACCGCCTTCCATTAATTTTTGATTTTTGGACCTACACGTAATTCGTCCTGCCTCAGAAGGCCATTTTAGGAGTGCCAGAAGGTCGCCTTCCCACTTTGTATACTGAGGGACGAGCAGTTTATAATAAAATGGCGAACATTTGCTAGTCATGTGAAATTTAATTTTCCTTTTTCAGTCGTAACGATCATTAAACTGGTATCACAAAGAGAAACAAATCTGAATTCCTTTTAATATTTCAGAGCAAGCACAAGCCAAGGTTCCAAAAAAATCTCCACAACAGGTAAAGAGTATATTCTTTTATTTATTTTGCAGTTATTTGTGCAGAACTAGGGATTCTATTTAGGGGTGAATGAAATCTAATTGCCATTAAGAATAGCGATAGGAAGATATTAGAACCACATACATCCCAATAACCTAGAGAGAGAAAAGTTTTAACCTTAGCTTTTTTTGTTAATGTGTTATTGCATGAAGCACATATAGATATTTAGGGTGTGCGATAAATACTAGTGTCATATTTCAGTGTAAATCGTCGAATCCCGAGTCGTAAAGAAATTCCGTAGTTAGGCTTTTACTGAAGAATCCGCGCTGTTATTTGGTGTCTGGGCACATTATCTCTCTCTCTCTCTCTCTCTCTCTCTCTCTCTCTCTCTCTCTCTCTCTCTCTCTCTCACAGATCTAGACAGGATAGGGAGAATTAAAGATCCTTGTACAGGAGGAGTGTCTCTGGAGAAATCCCTGGCCACGTGTCATGCAAAAGAAAAAAAGTAAGAGTAAATTTATTTAATGTTAGAATAAAGAAAAGCAACAGTCAGCACCTTCATTCTGTGTAGAGAGATATAATAAGGGCAGGTACCTATCGCCTTTCAACAAATGGCAGCTACTTAAGGGCACGTGTTGGTTTTTCCATCTCAGCCTTCCCCTAAATTCCCCTGATGCAGCCTTGGATAAGGCCAGGTGTGTACCCTCCCAATTCCCTACCTTTCTGTCTTGCCAGCCTGTGTGAAGGCCAAATTTCCCAGGGATTTAAATTGGCGGATTCGAATTGGAAGGTCTTATTTTTACAAGGGAAAATAAAGTTGCAAAGAGGTTATGGTATAACGGGAGTTCTGTGGAGTCGGTAGTTATACTGCAGTAAGAGAATTTTTATTTTGGTTCTTCCTCTTCCCAGTAGTAACTAAATTACACAAATTTTTACGCCAATTTTCGCTAATTATCGGTGTTGAGTTTCCGCAGCAGTACACACCAGTAGTAACTGTAAATTACAGAGATTTCTACTGCAATTTTCGTCAGCGTGAGTTTTCGGCCGCACTACTTGCCAGTAGTAGCTGTAAATTACAGAGATTTTTACGGAGATTTTTGTCAGCATTAGTTTTCCACCACACTACGTGCCAGTAGTAACTGTTAATAACAGAAATATTACAGCAATTTTCACTAAAGTATCGGTGCTGAGTTTTCTGCCACATGCACACCAGTTAACTTATACAGGGATTTTATGGCCATCTTCCTAGGTATCAGTGTTGAGTTTTCTGCCCGTACATAGTATTAATCTGTATGACCATTACAGCTTAGTTACGCTGTTATTTCCTGGGATCTAACTTGATTTATGACCGCATTTTGAATTTCCACGTCGCCTGCATGCGTTTTCCGTACTAGAGTGGATTTCATTTACAGCCAAATAGACTACCAGTTCCCACGCCCCTTGCATGAAGCATTTACAATTGGTTTGACTAGCATTTCCATGTCTGATGCGTGAGTTTTCCACACCAGAGTGGATTTCAGTCATATTATCAGACTGCCATCCCCATGCTAACTGTGTGAGGCATTTAAAATTTTGT
Organism: Macrobrachium nipponense; assembly: GCF_015104395.2. Lineage (NCBI taxonomy): Eukaryota > Metazoa > Arthropoda > Malacostraca > Decapoda > Palaemonidae > Macrobrachium > Macrobrachium nipponense. The sequence continues at coordinate 54,815,333 of NC_061100.1, forward strand.
TTTACTATTATTTCCCATGTCACCTACATGAGATTTCTGCACTATGTGGAGGACATTTTCAGCCTTTTGACTGTTATTTTGTCTGCTTCTGCAGATATACCAGCCGTATTTATCCTTGTTATTTCCATGGTATAGTATTGAGTATTCCGCATAGCCCTGGCAACATTTGTAATTTTTGCGATTGTCTTCCACCCTATTATTCTCAGGATAGACTACTAGTGTTTTACCACTGGAAAGATGGCCAGGAACACAGCACTGGTGGAGGTCAGGGCCTTCACCAGAGCTGAAAGAACCATTGGGTTGGAGGGGACAAAACTGATGAATTGGGTGAACGATAAACTGAAAGAAGCTTCAGAGAGAGCATACCAGGCAGCCAAAAGGGAGAAGGAGAGAGAAGCACAAGAGAAAAGAGAAGCCGCTGAGATAGAAGCACAAGAAAGAAGGGAAGCCACTGAAAGAGCATTCCAAACAGCTGAGAGAGAAATCCAAGCAGCCGAAACGGAGAAAGAAAGAGAGGCCAGGAGAGAAGAGAAGCTGCAGAGAGAGCACATCAACTGGCTATGGCAGTCTATAGGGCCACTCTGGCACCCTTGAGTGCCAAGCCCCTTGCAACCCCTCCTTCACACTCTCGCCTCCACAGCATGGGCACCCTCATTAGGATTTGGGACAATAGCGAACCCGACACCTGGCTTGATCATGTTGAGCAGGCATTCAAGAACTTCAATCCAACCCTGAATGAATGAATGAACGAAAAGATCTCACCCTCGTCCGAGATGCAATCCTTGGGGCTTACGAGCTAACCCCAGACCGTTAGAGGCAGAAGTGGAGGACTAACCAAACCTGGACAGAGTGTGTAACCAAGAAGACACCGGCACTCCATAGATGGATGAAGGTCTCCAACGCACTATCTGTTAAGGAGGTCTTAGAAAGTTTTTCAATAAGAGGAATTCCTGTCCTATGCTCCCCTGATCTTGCCGCCCACTTTGTGGACAAGGCTCCTAAAACTATTTTGGAGTGCTGTAGATGGGCAGACGCTTATGACACCCACCATCCATTCCAGAGTTCTTTGAAGAAGAAAATTCACCAAGCTCTCCCTCTCACTCCTGTTGCCATGGAGCAGTGCCTCTCAAAGGTAGATCCTCCTCAGCAAGCTGCTGCTACTGCTCAGAGTGGAACTCCTCATCATCATAATAATAAGAATAGCGGCCATTAGAACAGAAACAACAGGCCCAGGCCTGATATTTAGCAAGAGTTTCTGTGACTCATGCAAAGTGCATCAGCACACTGCTGCCTGGGTGGGCTGCCCCAAGAAAGGTCCTATTTCTCCTATTGCTATAGAAGTGACGAATCCTTCACCTCTAGGCCCTTCTGCTCAGGGGTCTATGTTTGTCACAACTCCCAGAGGTCTGAGCTTTCGACGACACTTTTGTGCAGGTATCCATCATCTGAGAGGCTAAAATTCCTTATGGAGCTCAGGTTGATAGGTACCAATTCATCACGATAGAGAGCCTCAACCATGTCAAAATGTTCTTTCCTACTGTCCGATTGAGAGTCACACGACCTCACCACTCTAAGATATGTACCATGCCAGTAGCAACCTATATTTCGGGAGGTTATGACATCCTGCTAGAACAAGATTTTAAGTCTCCTCTTATCTTTGTACTGTCTCAGGGCCCTCACCCTTACACCACTCCAGATTCATTCCACGGGCCTCCAAGAACTACCTCTGCATGGCCAGTGCCACTTGAAGATGCCAGGCTCTGTCTGTCATGGGCATTGAGCCATGTTCGAATCCCCTCACTAAGCCAGGAACATCCTCAGTGCCAGTGCAAAGCCAAGACACGAGTCTCCCTCCCAGAGCTTTAAGTCCTGATTGCTTTCCCGCCGCTGGCTTGGTTCCGCTACCCATGCCGGCAGTTGAAGAAGAGGCAATTCTAATAAGAATCCTTCAGGACACCCATGATCATAGCAAACACTCCACAAATGGTGTGTTCTCCCAAAGTGCCCCAGTATTGGTCATCCCAGCTTGTAAGCCTATCTTGAATACCGTTACCTTCTCCACTCCCCCTCCATCAGTAGCTAACCGGTCCCGTAGTTTAATGAGTTTGGCCGAAGAACTCAGGGAACTGAGCCACGCAACATTAGGCACGGGGACGAGTGTCAGTGCCCTGGTTGTAGCAGCAGCCGGAGCCGCTGCCCCTCCAGCATCTTCAAAGGGCTTGAGTCTTTCAAGGACCCCCATGGCATCATCAAACTGACCTCGGAGAGGTCGAAGAAAGAAGGGAAAAGGGCATTGAGGTTTTCATAAATCTCACGATATTCAATATTCTCTCTACGCACTAGTGTCAGGCACAATGCCACTTTCTTAAAGAGGATTCTGACCGAGGAGAGTACCAGATTCTGCTACTTTTACTTCCTTCCTATCCTCTTGTAACTCTCTGTTTTAGTACTGTCTACATCTCTTCTATGGTTTCCTTTCTTTTTTCATCATTGGTTTCAGGCCTTTACTTCCATTGTATGCTCAGCTTAGGCAGAGCCCCATCTGCCAGCTATTCTGGCGTTATAAAATAGTACTTCATTCGGAACTACTATCATAAAAGAGCCACAATTGGCACAGTGCCCTATTCTAGGCAATCAGCATTCCATGCGACTAAGAAAAATTTTAACCAGCAAAAATTGCTATAACTTTAGATATATTTTAAAAGCAGATTGTTTGATATTATCTTTATTTTATTATACCACCCTAGTCTCTATACCTTTTTTTTTCTTTTTGTGTAATTGTCAATGTCTGTAGTAAGACTTACATTTTTGTGTAATTTTATTTCCTCTCTATGGAGAATTACTTTATTAATTCTATCCCTGTTAATTTACACTAATAAATTATAGGGGTATTAATACCCCTACAAACACATCATATCGCCCCATCAGGGCAAACTAATATCATGTGTTACCTTAAACAATATGCTGACAGTATTATACATGATAGAATTAAGTATACTATTAACCCTATAGGTTAAGGTAATTTATATCATCATTGTCTGTTGTTCATTTTAACAGTCATTCCCTGTGTAATGTTATGTTTAAGAGTGAAAAAATGTGGCTTCTTTCTCTTTGTTGGGCTTTAACAAATTGTTAGTTATCAATCTCTTTAGTCACGACACAATTTATTCATTAATTTTCAAGAATTAGATTATTTCAAGTTCTCTGCATGTCAAGTAGACATTAAACTATGAAAGACATCATCTGCCGAGTTTTGATTTTTTTATATTGTAAGTTCACTCAAGGGAGTATGGAAGGCTCAGTGATTTATATTTGTCATTTGTCCTTGTTTCTGTCTTTTCTTGTCCATTGCAACCAATCTAGGGTTGAAATGTCCTCTAGAATGGGGAAGTTTTCAGGATTTTAAGCCAGAACCAAGGAAAAGTAATACCTCTTTATAAACAATTTCATTCATTCTTGAGTTGACCCTCTGAACTGAAAGCCTCCATTCTCCCTAGATCATCTCTACTCTCATAGGCTGCCTAGGATTAATCTCCACAGGTGTCCTGAATGGGGGAGGAGCATATCAATGCCAAGATTTTAGAAGGATGAGGCCATAGCAGCTCTCTCTTAGAAGCTCTCTGAACTTTCTCAGATTTCCCAGATGCCTCTCACCTGCAGAGCTCCCCTTCCCCCCTTTATGCTCCTCTGCTTCCTCTGGCTATTCCACAAGTGTTCTTATATCATCCATAGTGCACAGTAATATCAGAAGATGAGAAGACAACAAGACCAAGGATTTCCAGGCACTGTCAGAGTAATTTCTTGTGCAGTCAGTGAATCGTTTTCCACCTGTCTGTATTTCATTTCATCCTTCTAAGGTGACTTCCATCCTTTTTGGTTCAGCTTCTCACTCCCCAATTTTGTTTCAATGCTGTGATTAATTCCCCTTGAGATGCTAGTAATGATATTAAACATCCCCCTAGTTACTCAAGCAATGTAGTATTCCTTTCTGTATAAGGTCCCAGTCATTTTATACCCCCTTGAGTGACCTTTGATATGCATTACTAAGAGTAAGTAACATGTAACGTTTTCCCACGTGTCCAACTCTGTAGTACTGATGCTAGAATGCAATCTCTTTGCAGACAAAGACGAATATTTAGAGATACATCAAGAAATATAATTATCTTCTAATTCTAAATTATCAGATATAATCATATATATTATATATATATATATATATAGATATATATATATATAATATATATAGTATATATATATATATATATATATATATATTATGTGTATATATATATATATATATATATATATATAATACATAAAAAATCTCCTTTCTCTTCAAAATTACTATATATATATATATATATATATATAATATATATATATATATATATATATATATATATATTAATATATATATATATATATATATATATTATATATGTATGTATATATAAAAATTATATATTTATACATAAAAAATCTCCTTCTCT
>NC_061100.1:54824822-54834822 GCF_015104395.2 Macrobrachium nipponense
GATATACACCCATTTACTTATACACACACACACACACACACACACACACACATATATATATATACATATTATGACGAAGTTCTAAGTATATGGTTACTACACTTGCCGATAATTAACTATTACCTCACCACAGCCAGACACCTAACCCTTCATCACAGGTAAAAAGCGACTGAATACTCTAAAGGCAACATTGATCCTTTAAACAACTTACCAGTATTGCAGAAATCAGACTAAGTGCATTAAAACAGGTGTGAGGTAATCTTATATGTAATCAAATTAATTAAAGGGCATCACTCCATCAACAACTTTAAAAGTTTATGTATTTCCCTAATTTTAAAGTCTAAGTACTTCCCTGGTACTAACTCACTTCAGTTAAATTGATGGAAACAACCCAATTACCACTCTATGTTTCTACCTAAACAATATCAAATATACTGGGGAAAAAGAAAACACGTATAAAAATTTTAAATACAAAAATTTATTATTAAACTCAAACTTTATAAGTGAAATTCACAGTCTCGGGGAATTTTGCTGTTACTTGTAAACAACATAAAGTTTAATTAATTCTTGAATTAATTGATAAGTAAAATTAAACCAAAATTAATTTAACACAAAAATCAAGAAAAATAATTAATTCAATCGAAATTCAAGTGTTAGGTAATAACTAAAATTTGGAAATTAATTCACAAGTGCTAAACATCTCTAAAACTTGAATAGAATTCTAAGTAAATGCGAATTAACTAAAAGTGTTAAATTCAATTAAATATGCAACAATTAATTAATGAAAAAACAAGTTAATCAAATTGTGAATGCAAATGAAAACACATAAAAATTTGGAAAATACCTAAATTGCAAAACGAAAGCATTAATCACACACAATATAAAAAAAACACACTTTAATCAGAAAAAATGGATAAATGCTGAAAAAAAAATCACTTCAATAAGAAAAATGGATAAATGACCAAAAAATTACCAAAAGCAAAATGTGGAAAAATGGTAAAAATTCCCCTGGAATAACTCAAGTACTTTCAGTATTTTAAGTACTTTTTAAGTTTAAGTGTAGTGCAATGAACTTACTAAAAAAACTCTTCCCTTGGTATATAAATTTTAGAAGGCCTTTTTCGAAATCACCAACAGCACTTACACATGAGGCGCTTGTTACACACTTTTACAACGTCTGTTCAGATTCCACAAATAGACCACTAATGATGTTAAATAACTCTTAAGAAATATCAAATCTAAAATTTATAGGAGTGACCAACAACTATCAATAAAACCTTTTACGTTAAACGTTATCACTGAATCTTTTAAGAGAGAGAGAGAGAGAGAGAGAGAGAGAGAGAGAGAGAGAGAGAGAGAGAGAGAGAGGAGGGATCACCCAAACGCGACGGGGTCTTAAATCGGAATAATTTTCCTTTCTTACGGAAGCTTAACGGTGGATTTTGTCACGCAATACGTTTTGGGGCTAAGAGGCAGTTACTTTAATAAAAATTCTCTTTCATAGCAATATCTAAAGAGAAATTGGAACTACAATCATAAATAACATTTATTATTACATGATTTAAGACAATAAAAGTATTGTAATATGAAAAGAATAATTATTTATATTGAATGCGATACTAAATGACGTCACTTCCCAATGATGACATATGCTTAAACAGAAGGTTCTAGAACGATCTTCCAAAAAGATGATGTGATTCCATAGGAACATGGTGAAATATCCACGTGACTTCTCGATAAAGACGTACATTTTTTAAACCAGTCATGTACTTTGTATGCTCAATATGTTCCAAAACAGAACTCCCTTATCCGAGGTGTTGACATGTTATGAAAACAAAACAGAAACTTGGTGACGAGCATGCCTCGCGATTAATGTACAATGCAAAAATTTCTCTCTTTGTCCGCATCTTAGTTATATGCTAACTTCTTTTATTCATATCTCATGTTTTCATGCGAAATCTGAACATACATTATAAAAAAAATACTAAGGAAACTACTGATGATTATCAAAATATTGCAAACATTTACAACATTTCATGGTTATAGAGAGGAAATATGCATTAAGAAAGTAACATATATAGATATATTATATATATATATATATATATATATATGTGTGTGTGTGTGTGTGTGTGTGTGTGTGTGTGTGTGAGTGTGTGTGTGCGTGTGTGTGTGTGTGTGTTTATGTGTGTGTTTTTTTTGGAGATATGTTTATACTGGTAATGTATGAACGCTTGCTATATTCAGCGGTCTTGTAGATTTCTAAAATGTTTGTGCAGCATTTAATCAGCGCTATGTAAGCGCAATCTAGCCGTTCCAGTAAATATTCAATGTTTACGTCCGCTTAAAAACGAGTGACGTAGGAGCAGACACCAGCTCAACGAGTGGTTGAACACTGTTCACCCGGGCGTTTAGATTTGATTGATTGATTGTGAGTTATCTGGCGTCACAACTACCAGGGTCACCGACGCCGGGGCGCTTAGATACAGCATCACATGGCGTGATGGAAATTCCAGCCATCGAGCCATGGAACTATTTCATTAATGTTGGGGTATTTCCACTCTGGCAGAAATGTTTCTGGGAATCTCTGTCTATTGAGAACAATGCTTCGGAGTAACAAGCTTTTAAAATGTTGTGTGGAAGGTCATGTAACTGGTACTGACCTATGGACAATGAGAATTATGTGTAACAGACTTATTGAAGTTGAAATGAAATAATTAGTGACGATGGATGTAAAGGGATTTTGATTTCCATTTTCAGATTTATTTTTTAAATTATGGATATAATTAGTTTTTTGGACGTGGAACGGAAATTTACATCTATACGTTTGTTTCGATATGCTTAGTACAAAAGGTAAGTGATAGATTGCTCACTTTGGGACAGAGCACGATAGCTCTCGGTCGAACATTAGGGTATCTCGGGAACTGGAAATTCTTATGCTGAGCGAGTGAGTAGTCTTTAAACAATTGCTAACTTTTATGAACTTTCATTTCCATACTTAGTTATGTTTGTTTATTACTATGTAACTGGTACTGACCCATAGACATTGAGAATTATGTGTAATAGACTTATTGCAATTAAAGATGAAATAATCAGTGACGATCTATGGAAACGGATTTTGATTTCCGTTTCCTTTTTTGTTTGAAGTAATGGTTCATAACCTGCTTATTTTACTTATTCCAGTTAATCAGCATCATGTTAAATTTGCCAAATAAATTATGTTTTTGTAGCTTAGGGTTTAAATGAGTGGCCTTAGTTAGAATGAGAGAGAGAGAGAGAGAGAGAGAGAGAGAGAGAGAGAGAGAGAGAGAGAGAGAGATTTTTCCGTATCTGATCTTCAAGGTGCCAACAGCGGCTTCAGTTGAGTACCGTTTTTCAGAAAGTTAACAGATTTGGTGGGCAGCGGTAAAATTTTTTTTAGAAATTTCCGGTTTGACCCCACACCAAAGGCAATTGTATTTGTGGTGCGAATGAAATAGTAATTAGGTAAACAGTTCAGACGTATTGATGGGGCGCTGTTTGGGAGTTTAGCTTTCAGAAGTTGGCATTCATGTTGCTAAAAGGGTTGACTGTAATCTTGCAAAATTGTGAGGCTCTCCACGGTGTCCTCATCTCGAGCTCAGTTTAATTAGTGGGTGATTTGGAGTGGATCGCCGATCGTCGAATACACGTGTTTTTTTTTACGGTATTCGTATGCGTGAGTGTATTTGAGTATTATTTTTAATTAAATTGGAGTGGTCTTGGTCTCGCAGCAATACTGGGATATGAGGAAAAAAAATGAGTGTTAATTTTTTTTTTTTTTTTTTTTTTTTTTTTTTATGAGGTTGGAATGGGCTGCCCTTGTTAAGGGTTTATCTTTTTTTGTCGCTCCTTATTGAGTTTTTTTACGGTAACGGAGTAAGTTAGCTTTTCCCGTTTTATGTTTTTCCTTCTCTCTCCCTCTCTCTCTCTCTCTCTGCAAATATTTTGGTTTAATCTTCCTGTATTGATCTATTATATAATTGTAACATAATATATATATATATATATATATATATATATATATATATATATATATATATATATATATATATATATATATATATATATATATATATATATATATATATATCTATATATATTTATAATATATATATGTATATATATAAAATAAATATATATATATATATATATATATATATATATATATATATATATATATATCTTATATACATATATATATATGATATATATATATATATACTATATATATATATATATATATATATATATATATATATATATATATATATAAGCGAATACCACAGGAAAGCGCTTTCGTCTTTACTAAGACATTGTCAAAGAACGAATGAAATACAAGTGAAGAGAAAGTTATCAGGTAAACAACAGATCAAAAATACCAGATGGTTAATTGTCAAAAGGGTAAAAGTTAAAGAGATAATCAAGGATTATCGGATATTACACGGTCACAAACCAAAACATAGATTTAACCGTAGCAGAAACTACAAAGTATCCGTACAGTCCAAAACATGTAAAAACTGATATTAATTTTGTTGCTTGTATTTATCTACAACTTTTTTCATTATGAAGGCATCAAGTTTAAATAAACCAAGACTTAAATTTAGAACATTTCCATTATTTGACTTGATGAAACAAGATTCAATGATATTCCTTTTAACTGTGTCATTACATGGGATTAAGGCTCTTGCTTGACTCCAGTTAATAGGATGATCTAAATCTCTCATATGTACGAATAATGCATTCGATATTTGCCCAGTTCAAACAGAATATTGATGCTGTTTGAGACGTTGTGAAAGAGATTTACCGGTCTGAAAAAGACTTTATCACACGTTTTGCAAGGAATTTCATATATGCAGCCTGGAATATCTTTAGGAGAATTTTTTATTACTATACTCTTGACATTAATATTACTAAAAACAATATTTATGTTAAAAAGCTTCAAAATTCTAGGAATATCTAAAAACCTTTCATCATAAGGTAATTTTAGAATGTTATGTCATTAGTTAAATAAAATGTTTTTCTAGATCTTTTCCATGCCACATCTATAAAAGTCCTTGGGTAGTTAAGTTTCAATGCAATATCATAAATAGTTTTAATCTCAGCATCAATAAACTGCGGGCTACAGACACATAAAGCCCTTAGGAACATCCCAGAAAAAGCAGAGAATTTAACATTTTGATGGTGATTGGAGTAGTAATGAAGAAAAGAGGTAATGTTAGTTGATTTCCGAAAGACTGAAAAGGTGAAAGTTTTATCATTTCTATGGACAGTTACATCAATAAAATTCAAATTACAATTTCTTTCTTCCTCTACAGTAAATTTTATAGAAGGGACTAAATTATTGAGATTATTAAGGAATTCCTGGAGATTTTTGTGAACTGGCCAAATACAGAAACTATCATCCACATATCTAAACCATATAACTTTTTGGGGCAAAATTCTTGGTAAAAGTTTTGTCTAAAAAAATTCCATGTAAATATTGCTAAGGACAGGAAATATGGGATTACCCATTGCCATGCCAAACTTTTGTACCAAAAAATTCCCCATTAAAACAAAATTTACTATCTTTGATACATTACCTTATGAGACTAATGAGGTTTGCTACAGTTAAGGGAATATCATGACGTTCTAATTCATCCTCCAAATATTCAAGTAAATCATCTACAGGTACTTTTGTAAATAAAGAGTCAACATCAAAACTAACCATATTAAAATCAAAATTCAAATTTAAACTATTAAATTTCTTTATAAATCAACAATGTTTTTAACATTCGTGTTAGAAATGTTTCCTACCAAAGGTGTAAGAATTTTTACAAGCCATTTAGATAAATTATACGTAACTGAGCCTACTGAACTAATGATTGATCTGATAGGGTTATTGATTTTGTGTGTCTTGACTAAACCATACATATAAGGTATGGAGGTGCATTGCGGTGTAAACTGTTTAATTAATGGTCTAAGCCCTTCAGAATGAATTTAATTTGTTTATTACAATGGGAATTCACTGTCTGTGTAGGATCAGACCTCAGTTTCGTATAAGTATCAGTATCATTTAGCAATGCCATTATTTTACTTACATAGTCACTTTTATTCATTATTACCACAGCATTAGATTTATCTGCTTTTGTCACTTTCACTGTTTCATCTTCTTTAATTTTCTTATAAGCCTGGAGAAATATTACGGGTACATTAGGGGGAGAAGGCTTGCTCATAGCACCATACCTAATACCTTTACAAATATTGATAACCTTTAGGCATAGATTTTGATTAAATTTTTCCAAATAGCAAAAGGATTTTGAAATGTCGACACAGTCCGGGTTACCGTTAGACACACCAAAGCTTAAACCATATCCCAAAACCATGCCTGATTAGGTGAACTATGTTCTCGGTGAAGTGATTAAAGTAGTTAACTTTATTAAAGCGACACACTAAGGGGACCACCTCCCGTCGGGGTCAGATAGGGAGGGTTTTGGGGTCGGAAAACCTTTTTTTCTTTTTTGGCTATTTGTGTTGCCAAGGGTACTGGCTTGGCCAGCACAAAAGATTATAGCTGAAGTCGTATTATAAAAGAAGGCCTAAAAATGGCATTTTCTACAGGTATATTGTATATGAGCAAAATGTTCATATATGGGTAAAAAGTCAAATAGCATACTTATTTATTCAATATAACTTTTTTTCTTACTGTGCTGTATTACTGGCTGCCATACACAAAAGATTATAGCTGAATTTCGTATTATAAAAGGCCTAAAATTGCGATTTTCTACAGTATATATGAAGCCAAATGTTCATTTACGAAAATAAAAAAGTCAAATATCTTACTCATTTATTCAATATAAACGTTTTTTCTTGCAGTGCTAATTACATTGTCGTATGATAGCATTTCCCGATGGATATGGCATGCTTGAAGAGCTGAGAATCCCGTAGACAGATGCAGTTGCCCACAAGAATTGAAAGGCGAAGCGTATATAACTTAGTGCTCGTGATTTTTTCGTATTTTTACGTAATTCTTTGTGTATTGTTTATTATAAAACTGTAACCATGCCTCGTAGAAAGCATCAAGAGACAACGTAAAGAATTACTGTCAAAAGAAACAATGAAAATGCTATATACATGAAAGAACAAAGGTCCAAAGAAATGGAGCCAGTTTATTGGGTTTTAGTGAATAATATAACATGTACTTTCAAATGCGTTTTTCTCGAAACTTTGTCCTTCGGCTAAAAAAGTCCATTCAACCCTTATAAACTTTGCCAATTTTTAACCGATCTCAAAAATTTTGGGCTCAAAGAATTTTGTAGATAAATTCTGCATAATTATCTATGAAGAATTGGTTCAGGCAAAACAAATGCATATAATCCCATTGAACTTACATTTATTAACTAAGGTTGCCATTTTCTGATTATATAAGTTTTGGCAAAAACTGTTTTTGTTCAATTTAGGTTGCATTATCTTATTAATTTACACGTTGTCAAATAAAAAAGTTTTGTTTCCATTTTGTAATATATAATCTGTTTTCCCAAAAAACTGTTCTGTTTCAGTACTTGCTGAATACATAATTGTTTGATAAGAATGTGTTGTAACGTAAATTGTAATTAATTGAAAAAACGTCTGCCGAACAATCTAAAATTGCAAAGAACCACTGAGTTGCACTGTATCTCCAACATATGGTCCTCTACCCAGGTATTCTCACACACAGTTCTCAGATATTCTGATGCTGATACAAACGTGGTGCCATTGTCACTCAACATTAGTGTTGGGAAATCTCTTCTGCTGCAGAATTTTTAGAGCTCATGAGGAACGAGTCATAGGACTGGCTATCAACTAGTTCAACATGTGTGCATCTGGTTGTCGGGCATATAAATAAAATTATATAAGCCTCCTTATTGTTCTGTCCTTTTCTCTTATCCCATAATGTGCCGGTGTAATCCACGCCTGTGGTATTTAAAGGTTGCTTACATTGCACCACGAACTCAGGTAATGGAGGAATCACATTGGGTCTCCTTTGCATTGTCCTACAAATAACACAATGGTGTAATATACTTTTAGTTAACTGTCTAATCTGTTGGATCCAGAACTCCTGCTTGACATTCGCCATGGTTGCATTTACAACCATATGAGCTTCAGCATCATGGTGTTCTTTAGTAATTACCGGAGGAACATAGCAACTATTTGGCAATAATATTGGAAATTTAGCTGTTTCAGGTAACTGCATGTGTTCCAGTCTACCCTTGCACCTTATTACCCCACTGACCAGGTAAAGATTCACGTGGTTCATGTGCACTAGTTCTGGTTTTCTTAACCCCTTCATCAAACTCTCATACTTCTCTTGGAAAAATTCTTTTTGCATGAGGACAATAGTCTTATTCTTTGTCTCTTCAAGTACTTCCAAGGTCAATTCACCGCTTAATTTTACATTGGTTGAAATCCTACAATTATTCAAAAATCGTAGGATCCATTTTGTGGTCCTATTGTCCTTTTGGGATTTGCTGAATCTTTCCTAATTCAGCAAGTGAATATTACCATTCAGGTTGTCCCTTACAGTATTGACCAAAATGTTCTGTTACCTACTGTATACAAGTGATTCAAACACCCATGACCTATCTATTGGCCAAGAGGAATTTTTTAACAAACGGTGTCTCTCCCACTAAGATACTAGCCTAAGGCGACTTTAGTGTCCGACCAAACGAACAGCTATACAAACTCATCCTTCTCAAAGGATTCTTTTATAAATTTGGCCATTCTTGCTGCTAGCAACATTGCCATTAACTCTAGTTTTGGACCAGTCATTTCTTTAATGGGCGCCAAGCTTGCCTTGACTATATACTACTCAAACATATGCTGACTCACTGGCATCGCAGAATACGTGTAAGGACTCCCCCCTCTCCCAGGCTAGTATCCCTAGGAAAGGAAATATCAAGACATTTCTCTATGTCTTCGCATAATTCGACCCATTTGCTCCACAAATTCTAAAAGTATATTCTTGGCCTAAAAGTGACAGGTAAAAGTACTCCTAAAGGCTCGTAAATTTGTGCAACTGTTCTCAACACTTCCCTCTTAGTCTGACTTGACTTGTTTGTCTTCGTAGGATGTAATGTCAAGGTATCTCTGTCCTTGTCCCATTTCAGGCCTAAGAACTTATGAGTTGTTTGCTCTTTGGCACTGATCCCATACGCTTTGGCTATGGTTTGTAACAAGTCATTATTACTGTCCATTCCTTTAGTTAAAAATGCACCTGCACAAATATTTCATTTGTTTCTAAGAAAACAATTACCATTTCATCATCATCATCATTACTGGCAAACTGTAGGTTATATACATATAGTCCTCTCTTTATCCTTTCTACATCACTTTCCATCATGTACAAGTGTTTCTTAATTGCTACATTAAACAGAAAGGGAGAACATGTAGCTCTAAACAAAACAACTCGAAAGCTATACACTAACAATCTACTGTTAGGGTCTGTTGGATCTTCCAACCTTAAAAATCTTGTAACTAGGAGTAGGTCAGCTGCTATATTTGGTCCTGTCCACAATAATTCAAGCTTAACCCATTTTTCCTCTGTCTTATTGAATATCAAGTATTATCCTGTCTTCTTTAATACCATAATGTGCTAGAAAATGACATTCTTCATCAGTTTTAGAATATACCACTCTTTCTATGAGCATCCTAGTTTCCTGATCCTTCAAGATTTTCTGATAGTGTCCTAGATACTGAGTGCCCTTCTGAAATTTGACACACTGTTGTTTTGACCTATTCAGAGTCAACCCAAAGTTAGAGGTTAATAAACTTCTAATGCTTTTCCAAGGCAATGCCACAACATACTGTTTGTAAACTGCGGAATAGGTTATAAATCATGGTATTGCGAGTTCGTTTCCAGCTATCGGACATCATAATTTTTTCATATTTCTTTGAACTTGGATCTTAAAACTTAGTAGTGACAAGTGTATCAAAAAAAGCGCGAAGAATTCGAGAATTAATATAA
>NC_061100.1:54839822-54854822 GCF_015104395.2 Macrobrachium nipponense
TAAAGAATGTGATAAGATTTATATTGGTAAACTTCAAAAGAACTAAGGTAAGATGCTCTCAATACTGATGTGACATATCAAGAGGATTACCAAATAATTTTATTGTGGATCATTGGCTTAGGACAGGCCATGCTATTAAATGGGATTATTCTTTGATAATCTGCAGGGTCAGAGATCACCAAAAAAGGAATCTGTTGGAGTCCATCCTGTATTATATTTTTATCCTCTTTCCTTATCTCTTTTGCTTTAAGAACACACTACCCAGATCAAAAAACTGTAACCCAGTTCCCTCTTTCTCTTCTTGTATATAAAGGTCTGTCAACTTCTATTATATTCAGCGTGAACTTGAAAATATAGAATATACTACGGAAGCACTTGTTCTAAGTTCCTGTTTCACTTACCTTTCTACCATGGATTTATATTTATACACACACACACACACACATATATATATCTAAGCCTTTGCTGGACTGTCCGAGATAGAATGAGGGACAATCCATACATGGAATTTTATACATTACGTTGTTGCTTTCTCTGGGGCCATTTTTTATTAACATTCTTTTTAGTGTGTTATTATAGGAACAAATAAGGTTGACATTAAAAGCTTTTAACAATGGTTTAATGGTTTCAAATCCGTTAAAATAAGGCAAACTGAGAATGTTCTTAGAATTTTCTTTCTGTGTGTTATTTACAGTATAAAACTTTTTGTGGGCTTTATTATAACAAATGTCTAATATATGTGAAGGATAGCAAAAATATTTCCCTATTTTTCTTATGTATTCAATTTTTTTATCCAAATATTGTGGACTGACAATTCGCAATGCTCGTAAAAACATAGAGGAAAAAATTGATATTTTTATATTAAGATGGTAGCCTGAGAAGAAATGAACATAAGTTAAGTTGTTAGTCGGTTTCCTATAAATACTGAATTTACATTGAAATGGTTCTCTATGTATCAAAACGTCTAAGAAAGGGAGGCAATTGTCTTTTTCTAATTCTAGAGTAAACTTAATCGATGGTACCTGGTTATTTAATTTAGAGAGTAAATCATTTACATCAATACCGACAGGAAGAACAGCTAAACAATCATCAACGTAACGATACCACTTTACAGGAATATGAATGATATTAGGTAAGTAGCGTTTTTCAAAGAATTCTACATACATGTTTGAGAGTAATGGTGATAAAGGATTTCCCATTGCCATGCCAAAAATTTGTTGATAAAATTCACCATTGAATATAAACTTACAATCACAAATGCACAAACTCGTGAGTGAAATAATGTGACTTATAGGTAGAGGTAATTCATGCTGAGTTAATTCATTGCTAAGATATTCTAAAACAGAGTCTATAGGGACTTTAGTAAAAAGAGAACATACGTCAAAACTAACGAATCTATCAGTAGGGCAAAGAGCAATTTTGTTTAATTTATCAACTAAATCTAGAGAATTATATATATGAGAATCGGAGATGGTTCCAAGTAACGGGGACAAGATCTTAGTGATATATTTCGAGAGTTTATATGAAATTGAACCAACAGTACTGGTAATAGGCCGCATAGGGTTATTTTCTTTGTGCGTTTTGACTAATCCATATAAGTAAGGTAGCGAAGGAGATTTGACTGACAATTTGCCTAGTAGTTCTGTTTTATCTTTAAGGATATTTTTCACTATGCTATTGAAGTTTTTTATGACTTGATCAAGAAGATTTTTTGTTAGTTTTTTATAAGTCACATCATCATCCAGTAGGGCTTGCATACGTGATAAGTAGTCAGCTTTATCTAAAATTACTATACTATTTGACTTACCAGCTTTTGTAATGTGGATAGTATTGTCCTTTTTAAGATCGGTCAAACTTTTCTTATAGCGAGCAGGGAAGTTACTTTCATGCTTTACATTGGCAACTCCGTAAACAATACCTTTAATCATGTCAACATGATATATATATATATATATATATATATATATATATATATATATATATATATATATATATATATATATATATGTATATATGTAAACTTTCTAAATATCTAGTTAAACTACTATCACCTATCCTGGGTAGTATTTCCAATACCCATTTACAAAACTCTGTGGATTTCTGTGCTATACTAACAATATTGCTGACATGAATGAATTACTTGGTCTGAAGTGTGATGCTATGGAAAGGAGACTTTTCATTGACTCATCTAACTGAAGTTTCAAGGCAGTTCTTCTGAATAACGGAATAAGTTTTCATCGATCCCTGTTGGGCACTTAGTTGAAATAAAAGAATCCCACAAAAGCATGGAACGTCTATTGTCTGCTCTGAACTATTCGGAACATAATTAGTTGATCTGTTGAGATCTTAAAGTTGTTGGACTCATCCTAGGACTTCAAGTTGGTTACACAAAGTATCCATGTTTTCTGTGCTTATGGGATAGCTGTGCTGATGACCAGCATTATGCCAGACAATAGTGACCATCAAGACAAGGATTAAAACCTGGGTCACACAATGTTCTGTCCCACCCTCTGGTTGAACTGAGCAAGATATTGCTTCCACCCATCCACATCAAACACTGTCTCATGAAGAACTTTGTAAAGGCATTGGACAGGTAAAGTAGAGGATTTGCTTTCCTCCATCAGAAGTTTCAGCAAAAAAGCACGGAGAAACTTAAGGCAGGTATATTTGATAGTCCTCAAGAAAGGGAACTCATCAAGGACGCTAGTTTTGATGAAGCACTGAATTCTGCTGAACTCTCTGCCTGGTTGTCCCTTAAGTCAGTCATTGCAAACTTCCTTGGCAACCACAGAAGTTCCCAGTATCAGAAGATGGTTGACGAGTCAGTGGTGAATTTCCGCCAACTTGGTGCACACATGTCAATGAAAAGCACTTCCTCCGGTCTCCTCTGGACTATTTTCCAGAGAATTTTGGAGACTTCAGTGAAGAACAGGGTGAGCGCTTTCACCAAGATATCAGTGTTATAGAGCAGGGCTCTCCAAACTATGGCCCGCGGGCCACATCCGGCCCGCCACATAATTTCATCTGGCCCGGCAAACAAATTTCTGTGTGGTGGCCTTGGAAAAATAATTATCGCACGACTGGCATCAGAATGCGAATGGATTTGGAAATTGTAATTTTTTGCAGATATGACAGGTCATATGAATCAATTGAATCTGAAGTTGCAAGGCAAAACAAATTTGATCAGTGATTACTTTGTTCATGTCAAGGCATTCAGAACAAAACTTGCGCTACTTGAAGGCCAGGTGAAAGTTAAGAATTTTGCTCATTTTCCATGTTGTGAAAAATTTCATGCAGAAAGTAAAGTTGAATTTCCTTCTTCATTTGCAAATGAAATAATTTCAGAGTTGAAAAAACAGTTTCAGGAGCGATTTGCTGACCTTGATGCCAAAGCAAATGAAATCAGGCTCTTTCATAATCCATTTCGACTGCAATGCTGAAAATCTTCCAACTCAATTTCAAATGGAAATTATTGATCTCCAGGCAGATGACAGACTGAAAGATAAGTATAGAGAAGGAAATCTGATTGAATTTTATAAATGCCTGCAGCCAGATCAGTTTCCAAATTTGATAAAGTTTGCTTGTAGTTTTGTGTCCATTTTTGGTACAACATACTTGTGTGAACAAACATTTTCCAAAATGAAGTATGTGAAATCTAACTATCGAGCAAATTTGTCTGATGATCATTTGAAATCAATTCTTATAATTGGCTCATCTAATCTGGAACTTGATTTCAATTAAATTTTGAAGTCAAAACGTCAGTATCATTCGTCACACTAATTTGGTCGCATAAAACTAAAGGCAGGAATCTATTTAGTTTACCCTGATTTTTTCCAACAAGATATGTTTTAATTTTTCCATGTTTATACTGTAATATTTGAAGAAATTAAATTACTGACACTGATTTTTTTTCCTTTGGCCGCATAAATGTGGGAAATATATAATGTGGCCCTTACATTGAAAAGTTTGGAGACCCCTGTTATAGAGGAACGCTATCAAGGCCCATGGAATGTCAACTTTCTGGCTGACTACTGCTGGTGCCTGGTGAGGGATGTGGAGTCTACTCAGCACAAACGGAAGTCCTTGAAGAGACCATTCATCCACGAGTAGCTTCTTTAGTTCATTAAGCTCTTCTTGCTATCTATTCAAAATATTTTGTAAGCTTCTGTGAATAAATCAGTCTAATATTTTCAATACTGTGTTTCATTCACATACAAATAGGTCGGAATTTATGTTATTTTTAATGTGCTAATATTCCATTAACTTGATCTGATTGCATAAAATGAACAGGATTTTAAGATTCAGCGTAAAAAACTGGCCTAAAATCAGGTAATATGTGTTAGACCTTGAAAACAGCGCTGTCCAGTGTTATCAGTTCAGCCGGTTCTATTAGCTGTAAACTTTCTAAATATCTAGTTAAATTATTATCACCTATCCTGGGTATTATTTCCAATTCCCATTTACAAAACTGTTGGTTTGTGTGCTAGACTCTCCCATATTGTTTTATCCAGTACTGACAAATTAACCAGTTTTGATGTAACATCTTTATTCACTAAAGTTCATATTGATGGCCTACTTCAATATCTATCACAACATTTGGACTTGTATAATCTAGAATTGCCTACTAATGCCATTATTAATTTGGTAACGTTTTGTATAAAAAACCATAAATTCACTTTCAATTATAATTTTTATGAACAGATATTTGGTATGGCCATGGGTAACCCTCTTTCGCCACTTGTCTAATATTTAAATGGCATTTTTTAAATCTAAACTTATTCCAAGATATTTACTTTCTATGTAAAGACGATAGTTTTTGTATTGTAAAAGTGAACGTAAATATTCCTGATTTCCTGCATTTACTTAGTTAGCATCCTTGTATCATCCATAAAATTCACAATATATTATGAAGAAAATAATTTTATACCATTTTAGAATATCTAGTTATTAGAAATAACACCAGTTTATTTTTTAAAGTATATAGGGAACCTATATACTTTAAAACAAAAAATTTTAACCCTAATCATTTAGAATAAATTGTTATATCAACATTTTCCAGTAGGTGTCTTAGAACGCTTAGACCATTGGTTCTCTTGTGGCTCCCCTTCTTTTTTCTCCCAAATCCCACCCCGCCAAAAAATGTAAAAAATAAATAAATAAATAAAATGTTGATGAAGAGAACACCCTTGCTTTATTACGAAGTTTAGACATAATTCTCTTATCTTTGATTGATTTCTGTGATATGCTTAACATACATCACTAGACTACAAAAGACTATCGGGCAATAGCAAATTAGAATTTGGTTGGGAAAAAGTTTAATTAACCTCTGCATGTTTTATCACACATCAGTGGGAAGGCTGATATTGTTTCTTTTCAGTCAGCTAACGAATCCGAGGTTGTGTCACTGACAATGCACATCTCATGTCGGGAGCCACATCCAATCGGTTCCAGCCCTGATTCTTGATTTGTAGAAGGGTGGAGAAACCAGACTCACATAAATAGGTAGTTGAAAAAAGGCAAGAGTAGTCGATGTGTAATCTCACTGATTTTTGGATATGACGGATGCATCGAACACCAGAATACATTCAGAGATTTTTCTTCATAGAGATCTTTGGCAGCAGAATACGCGTTCGTTCTCCGCGTTTTCTATCACACCTACATTGCACAAACAATTATAATTTCGCGCACACATACATACACACATATACACACATTCGTAACAAAATTTGATTGACAACTGAATCAATTAGAAAAGAAAATCTTCTTTGCCAGGAGAGTAATGCAAGTTTTTTTTTCAGATTCCTAACATTATTTAAAATTTATAATTTGCAACAGCCCACCATGGCCCCCCCAAAATTCTTGCCATGGCCCCAGGTTGAGAACCACTGTCTTAGACTTTTTAGTCCAGGATTTTAGAAGATGAGTTTAAAATTATTGAAAAAAATAGATTATGTTACCATCCATATTTTTTGGGAACTTTGTAAAATAAAGCAAAAAAGACATTATAATCCAGCTAGTATTAACAAAGAATTTAAGAATATTCTCTATGTACTCTTTCGTCCTAATATCATCCCTGCTGTACCCATTTTAAAAACTATTGATATTAAGTTAGTATTTGTATATAATGATATTTTGAGAAATAAACTAATTAAGAATAGCCCACCAAATTCAAAAAATGTTGTATACAGTATTCCTTGTGAAGAATGCAATAAGATTTATAAGGGGCAAACTTCAAAAGAACTAAAGGTAAGATGCTCTCAGCACAAATGATGGCATTGTGGATCATTGGCTTAAGACAGGCCATGCTATTAACTGATCTGCAGTCCCTCATTGGACGAGTCAGTAACATGCTTGACTACCGATTTCAGGTTCTGGGTTTAATTCCATATTCTGCCAACAAGGAATCAGAGGAATTTATTTTTGGTGATAGTAATTCGTTTCTCACAGTGATTCGGATCCCACAATAAGCTGTAGGTCCCGTTGCAAAGAAAGCAATTGCTTCTTATCCACATAAAAATATCCAATCCTTCAGGACAGCCCTAGGAGAGCTATTAATTTGCTCAGGGGTCAGGTAAAACGAAGATATACTTAACTTTTCGATAACCTGCAGGGTCGAAGATCACTGAAAAAGGAATCTGTTGGAGTCCATTTTTATTGAAGACATGTCAAGAAGGAATTTAAATCTCCATCCTGGATTATACCTTCATCCTCTTTCCTTACCTGTTTTGCTTAAAGAACATGCCGCCCAGATGAGCAAACTACGTGTGTCATGGTAATCACTTTATAGCAAGGAATTACATATTAAAGGAAAGGAAACTGCATCTTCTTCGAGAAAGTTCTGCTGCAAGGAGGCATTCGCGCACATCTTGGAGGAGCCTGTTCTCAAGATGGTTCGAGAAACTCAACAAGCGCCGATGTGTCATCAGAACACGCCGCGAAATTTGATGCAATATTTCGTCGAGATCCTTCTAAGACGTTCATGTCATCTCGGCAGCCTGCGACGTTCACTAGTAGGCCCCACCATCAGATTGCCGTATATATACGACTGACAAAGTATCAGGGATCAGATCATCAGTGAGAGAGCAACAGAGATCATCAGTGAGAGACCAGCAGAGATCAGAGCAGAGATCATCAGAGAGAGACAAGAGAAGAAGGAACAGTCGAAGGATAAGAGTCAAGTCGTCGGCAGAGAGAGAGAGAAACAGAAGTTAAGTCGTCTGTAGCAGGAAAGGGAGATATTCCGATGTTGAGCAAGCCTTCAGAGAAGAAACGTCCTACAAATTGGTTTTGAGGAGTAACCTGCCCTTCGAGTATCAAGAATAGACTTTGTTTTCTGCAGTACGGTGTCAAGAAGACATCTGAAGTTATATTTCTCCTTTGTGAAGTCGTCGCTTCGAGGACTGATTTTCGAAGCTGCAATATTTGACAGTAAGTATTTTCATTACCTCACTGTTTCCCCAGTTATGCTGTGTAAGATTTTACTTTTGTTATGTAAATAGGAGAAATCATTCTGCATTTATCTTTGTTAGTAAGCTTGTAAATGAACCTCTGTTCTGTTTATGTTTCTTTCTATATTTTTATCCCGAGTTTCAACTGTTGGTGTTGAATTCTTTTTGTTTATTATATTATCGAACCTGAAGCAGACCTCTCAGGGTTCGTAACACATTGGCGATCTTGCTAGGCTATTCGGCACCGTAACAGTTTGAAACAGGGAGAATATAGAAAGAACCAGAATGAGTTTATTGAGTCTGGTAAGCTTCTAGGTTTAGTGGGGAATGATCTCCGTGAGTATGTTGAAAGGGAAGATAGAGAAAAGTATGAGGGAGATGAAAGCGCAGCTGAGAGAGAAATGCAGCAACAAGAAAGAGAGAAAGAACGTAAGCATGAGTTGGAAATCGCTAGGTTAAGACAACGTACACATAACAGTCAGACAGTCGAGAACGAAAATGGAGCAGATAGCGTAGGTATGAGTGCAGTGCTAAAATTAGTACCAAAGTTTGATGAGGAAGATGTAACGAAATATTTCATGTGTTTTGAGAAGTTAATGGAAAGAGTATGTTCTCCTAAAGAAATGTGGACTATATTTACAGTTAGCTTTGAATGGTAGGGCACTTACTGTGCATAGTTGCATGTCTAAGGAGGAATGTGATGATTATGATATTGTGAAAGAAACTGTTCTTAGTGTGTACAGGTTAGTATCTGAGGCGTACCGTAAGAAATTTAGGAATTTGAGAAAGGACGAGAATATTACATATGTAGAAACGGTAAGAAGTTAGAAAGGCTGTTTTTTTATTGGTTAACTTCCGCTAAAGTTGAGGATTTTGATGGTTTAAAGAACTTAGTGTTGTTAGAAAACTTCAAAGATAATGTATCCCCTGAGATTAAACTTTATATAGAAGATAGGCAAGAAGTATCTCTTGCAGGAGCAACTAGGTTAGCAGACGAATATAGTTTGACTCATAATCTAAGTGTCAGTAAAAAGCAAAAATGATCCTTCATCTGGTAGAGTACAAAGCAGTAAAAGTTTTACTTCTAGTAACAGCAATGCAAGTAAAAGTGACTATTCCTGTTATACATGCGGAAAACCAGGTCATACGTCTAAGGTTTGTAAGACGAAAGTGGCATCTAGTGGCTCAGAATTAACTCGTTTCCGGTGTAATGGGAAAAGGCATTTAGCGCGAAATTGTGCAGTAGAAAGGAAGGACGGTAAGAAACCAGTGTCTCTAGTCAACCTTTCGTCAAGAAGGAATGCTGGGATGAGAGAAACTAGGAAAATATTTTGTGAATTTCTGTCAGAAGGCGTAGTATCCTCTCTTGGAGGAGTAGATTCGAGAGAGGTAGTGTTGCCTCAAAGCACAGGAGCTGCTGTCTCACTGATTAGGAGAGAGAGTGTGCCAGACAGGGCGGAAATCAATATGGAAGAAAAAGTCATATTAGGTGGATTTCCTAACACTTGCATTCTTTATCCTTTGTTGTAGTTGAATTTACAAAGTCAGGTAGTGACAGGATTAGTGAAACTAGCAGTTGTTGACAGTTTGCCCATTGATGACATTGACATTATTGTCGGTAATAGCTTTATCCAAGTATGTGAATCCTGTTGTGAGTGAGATTCCAGTGCCTGAAATGGTAGTAACTAGGTCAGATTTAGATATAAACATAGGCTACGGTCATAATTTGTTCGTGGATTCGAACGAGTGTGAGTTCGTGGATTCGAACGAGAGTGAGTTCGTGGATTCGAACATGTGTGATAGAGGTGGCAAGGTTGATTTTGGCATGAGTGTGGCTGAGAGACCTGACTCTATCGGTGACAGTGACAGCCAAACGGAAGGTGTAGCTGTCGAGAGTAACGTAGTCGATGTCGTGGAATCAAGTAATAGTTACAGTGATGAATTAGGCACTAACCTTTTGAATAAGAATGAGCTAGTCAAGTTTCAGAGAGAGGATGAGACGCTAACCCGAATTTTTGAATGTGAACTGGATGATGATCTCGATAATGTGTGGAACGAAACGTTTTGTTTGAAAGACGAAGTTTTGTGTTGTTATGTTTGTCCTAAGTCAGGTAGTAAAGAGGAAATCACCGAAAAATTAGTAGTGCCTAGGAAGCTTCGTGAATTAAGTTTTGAAGTTAGCACATGATGAGCAAGGACATTTGGGAGCAAAAAAAACTTTCGGGTATAGGTATTAGTAGGGCGTACTTTTGGCCTAAAATGAAGAGTGATGTAAAGAGGTATGTTTAAAGCTGTCATGATTGTCAAATTGCCGGGGAACCAAAACAAGTAATTCCCAGAGCTCTGTTGTGTAATATTTCTTCAGAAGGCGAACCTTTTGAGAATGCAGTTATCGATATGGTTGGACCATTGCCTAGAAGTAAGGGAGGGAATATATATCTGTTGACAATCATTGATAGACTAACTCGCTATCCAGAGGCGATACCCATAGGAAGCTGTAATGCAAGGACCGTAGTTAAACGATTGTTAGATTATTTTTCTAAGTTTGGTCTGCCTCGTACTATACAGTGATAATGGTAGTAATTTTGTATCCAAATATTTCAAGGATAGAATGAAAGAGTTAGGCATTAAACTTGTAACTTCCACACATCATCATCCCGAATCACAAAGCATTGTGGAGAGGTTTCATCAAACGTTAAAGAGTTGTTTGCGAAAACTGTGTTGTCACTTTGAATATGACTGGGAAGAAAAGTTACTGTTTGTTTCCGTTAGCTTTAAGGTTGGCACCGAACGACACTACAAGATTTAGTCCTTTCGAGCTGGTTTTCGGTCATACCGCTAAAGGTCCTTTGGAAATGTTGAAATGTAATTTAATGCTTAAAGAGGGTAGAGAAGACTACATAACTAATCTAGAGTATTATAAAAACAATTTAAGAGATCCTTGGCAACTATCGAAGGAGAACAAAAGTGCTTGGCAACTAGCGAAAGAGAACGAGAGTGAAAGTCAAGGTGAGACTAAACGGAAACATTATCTCATAGCGAGAGTGACAAGTTTCTGTGTAGGAGATGAAGTGTTAGTATTAGTCCAGGAACAAGGTCCCTCTTTATCTTATAAGTTCGAAGGTCCTTTTTCAATTTAAGAAAAAAAGGGGAAATCTTCATTATTTAATTGATATGGGTAAGCGTAGAGCAAAGTGGATGCATGTAAACTTGCTTCAGAATTATAAAGAACGCCCCATGCCGTGGCCTCTGCCCGTGTCTGTAGTAATGGTGTCACAGAGAGGAGTTAGTTTTGAGAAAAACTCAGAATTACTTAAGATTTTTGAAGTTTTTGATCATAGTTCAGCAAAGGAAAAATTAAGAGGAAAGGATAAGGTTATAGCTGATAGCCTCTCTAGAAATTTTTCAGAATGAATAGCTGACGACCGTTTTCTGTTTTGGCATGAGTGGATGAATGAATGAAGAAGTGCATGTTTAACTGGATTAAAGCTTTATGCAGAATTGGTCCCCTGCTGTTTAATTCTTGTTTCTCTTTGGAAAAAATATAAAATCCGTTGATTTCATTATTTTTCTTTTGGGGGAACGTGTCATGGTAATCACTTTATAACAAGGAATTACATATTAAATGGAAGGAAAACACATCTTCTTCGAGAAGTTCTGCTGCAAGGAGGCATTAGCTCATGTGTTGGAGGTGCCTGTTCTCATGATGGTTCGAGAATCCCCAGGTGTGTTACAGAAACTCAACAGGCGCCGACGTGTCGTTAGAACACGCTGTGAAATATGATGCAATATTTCATCGAGATACTTCTAAGACATTCTTGTCATCTCGGCAGCCTGTGACGTTCGCTGGTAGGCCCCGCCCCCAGATTGCCGTATATATATGACTGACGAAGTATCAGTGATCTGATCACCAGTGAGAGAGCAACAGAGATCATCAGTGAGGGACCAGCAGAGATCAGAGCAGAGATCATCAGTGAGAGATCATCAGAGAGAGACACGAGAAGAAGGAACATTCGAAGGATAAGAGGGGAAGGCAAACGAGAGTTTGATCAGTTTCGAGTCAAGTTATCGGCAGAGAGAGAGAGAAACAGAAGTTAAGTCGTCCGTTGCCGGAAAGGGAGATATTCCGACGTTGAGCAAGCATTCAGAGAAGAAACGTCCTACCTACAAATAGCTTTTGAGGAGTAACCTGCCCTTCGAGTATCAAGAATTGACTTTGTTTTCTGCAGTACGGTGTCAAGAAGACGTCTGCAGTTATAGTTCTCCTTTGAGAAGTCGTCGCTTCGAGGATTGATTTCCGAAGCTGCAATACTTGACAGCAAGTATTTTCATTACCTTACTGTTGTTGAATTATTTTTGTTTATTACATTATGGAACCTGTCCGTCCTGATTTCATTCCTGTCCACTGGACGGTGGTTCGATCCCATGAGGGGACGAAATTATTATCAACTAAAAATTTCCCTTCGGTACATATATGAAAATATATAAATTCCGAGGTAGAGTGAATTAGATATTAAAGGACATTTGTAGCTCGAATGATATATATGAATCACGTTGATATGATAATTATTCATAACAAGACTACGTGGGTCAAACGTTCGAATTGGCTAACATGGTAGAGGAGGTTTCATATCGATTCTAATTACGAAAACACCGAGTTCGACGGTGATTTGTAAGGTCAGAATCGATATAAACTTATAGCCTCCCTGTTGGCCAACTTGATAACATCACTGTCCGTCCTGATTAGATATTAAAGGACATTTGTAGCTCGAAAGATATATATGAATCACGGTGATGTGATAATTATTCATATATATATATATATATATATATATATATATATATATATATATATATATATATATATATATATATATATATATATATATACATATCTTACAAGAGTATTGATACAAAGCATTTGTAGGTGTGGCAATAAATCTCTATTGGTGACCCAGGAAGGTGGGAATTAAACTATTCCTGGGTGTCTTCAGGCCTCATGAACTCCCGTATGGCGACTCGTCCAGTGGTTGGATGTTCTAGAGCACCTGCTTGTTAAGCGGCATGAGGATTAACTCGTCGATGTCATCCGATTTCCAGTGGTGTCCTGACAGGCTCATATTGTTGGTTTGATTGATGATAGCAGATGCCAGCATCTTTCTTTTGTACGGACAGCTACTTTTGAAAACCAGCTCTGCCCCACTCCAATTCACAGTAAGGCCTTTGTCCCTAATATGTAAGAAAATCCCCGAGTTCTCTGATACATATCGCACTGATCTTTTGTGCTCTGTTAATCTTTGTGAGATGGGTCTATCAGTTTCCGCAACGTAAATTTCATTACAATTGTTGCGCAGTATCTTGTAAACTCCGGCTTCTCTTTAAGTATACGTTAATGAGTGAACTCCCTATGGATTTGGGATGACGGAAAATGAAAGAATTATTAGACCTAAGGTGTTCTGTAGCTTTTTGGATGTTTTCATCATACAGAAGTTTTATTCTATTGTTGAAATCAATTTGTTTGTTATGAGTAGGACCTCTATAGTATATTGTATTCACTTTATTAATAGCCAAGTCTTTACAAATGTACAATCACCTTGAATAGTTATGAAAATATAGCGTTTCCTAATAAGTATCAATAGGAATGGTGATAATGATATTGGTTATTTGACAACTTACAAAGCTCCGACAGTGGAAAATTCGTGATAACATGCAACATATAAATAATATCACACATATGTACAGTCTATCCCTTTAAAGCAAAATGTGCTTTAACTTATCAAAAGAATCGTGGTATGAAGTTGTTGCCGCTTACTTTAGCCCGGCTTTCTTTACAAATAGTTATCGTAAACTGCTTTTTTTTCTACAGATAAAGTGTATTCTTTTTATATTATTAAAGAACAAAATGAAATAACAGAGTAAACGCGGAAAATTTATTTACACTTTTCCATTCCAAATGCTCTTTACCTACCCACTACGGTGTCATACCAAAATGACATCTAAGGAACAATCAGTTGAAGTAAACCGCACGCTCTCGCACACACACACGCATATATATATATATATATATATATATATATATATATATATATATATAATATATATATATATATTTATATACTTCATGTGAAGTCTGGCTTACTGGTCTTCCTGATTTGTTAAAAGTGAACGGATGTTGCTTTTCAATTTTGTTGATTGAAGGCAGCACCGTTAAACTAATGTTTTTGTGTATGATTTTCATTACTTCGGTCTTACAATATTGGTCTATCAATCGATGAATCAAAAGGGGAGCAATAATACTAGATTAGATTTCAAAACATATATCCTATGCTATGTATGTATGTATGTATGTATTTGCATTAAGCTACAAATATCCTTTAATATCCAATTCGCTCTACCTCGGAATTAATATATTTTCATATATGATAACCGAAGGGGACTTATTTAGTTGACAAATTTCGTCCTCATGTGGATTGGAACCGACACGCATAGGAGAAATCAGGACTTCAGTGCAGTTGGCTAATCGGCCAAGACTAAGTGAGGTATGTACGTAAGCATGTGTATTTTATGTATGTATGTATGTATGTATATATATATATATATTATATATATATATATATATACAAAATAAAATACCCACATAAACCCAATACACATACTTACGTACATACCTCACTTGTTGGCCGAGTAGCCAACTACACCGAAGTCCTGATTTCTCCTATGCGAGAGGACGAAATTATTGTCAACTAAATAATTCCCCTTCGGGTAACATATATGAAAATATATTAATTCCGAGGTAGAGCGAATTGGATATTAAAGGACATTTGTAGCTTAATGCACATACATATATACATACATACATAGCATAGGATATATGTTTTGAAATCTAATCTCTTATTATTGCTCCCCTTTTGATTCATCGATTGATAGACCATTATTGTAAGACCGAAGTAATGAAAATCATACACAAAAATATTAGCTTAACGGTGCTGCCTTCAATCAACAAAATTGAAAAGCAACATCCGTTCATTTCTAACAAATCAGGAAGACCAGTAAGCCAGACTTCACATGAAGTATATATATATAATATATATATATATATATATATATATATATATATATATATATATATATATATATATATATATATATATATATATATTAGTTTAACGGCGGGTGCTTTCAATCAACAAAATAGAGAAGCAAAATCCGTTCTCTTCTAACAAACCAGAAAGACCAGTAAGCCCGGCTTCACATGAAGTTTAAATGGTTGGTTTACTTAGCCTTAATTTCAGAGCTCCTCTAATACGTTTCTTCAAATATCTTATCCTCAAAAAGTTTTGACACAGTTAGAGAGCCGTAAGAGAGACTTTTTTTTAATTATAACTTCGTAAAGAAACGGCTAGATTACTTATAAGATATTTTGTCCAAGATTAAGTTATGGTTAATTTGTGGTAACAGTGAAAAAAATATTAGGATTTCCACACACACACACACACACACACACACACACACATATATATATATATTATATATATATATATTATTATATATA
>NC_061100.1:54857322-54867322 GCF_015104395.2 Macrobrachium nipponense
TTTATATAATTATATGTTTATATATAATAAGTATAATACTATATTAATATATAATTATATATATATATATATTATATATATAATGATATGGTGTGTGTGTGTGTGTGTGTGTGTTGTTGGTGTGTTGTGTAAGTGTTGGTGTGTGTTGTGTGTACTTTACTTTACTTCCCAAACAGATTTTAAGAGACTAAATTTAGGCCAGTAAAGTAAAATTCATATGAGAAGTAAGTGAGCTGTAGAGTAAATGAATTTTCCTTGTTTTGAACTAGATGGGAATTTTGCTTCTGCATTGGGATTGGATAAGGGATCCCTAGAGAATATTTTGACTTAGCAGTTTCTCCCTTTGTATTGCTACAACGAACAAAGGTGAAAACACTTTTGATGGTTTCATTTTATGATTAGTTTCTGGATGATAAATATGCTGTTATACCACATCAAGGTTAGCCACTGACCAATGTTAAGACCTCCTAGTAGGGTCACTTATACTTGAGGAACTCGCGCCCCTTTTGCTATTGCAGTATGGTCCCAGATTAATTTGGCAAATAACCATTAAATTAAGAACTTCTTAATGCGTCGCTAAAATTCACATTTTTCATGGGAGTAGGTTCATTGGCTTATCTCTAACTTTCTACCTGACATCGCACCTTTTGATCTGACCTGGTTCTTAGCATTTTTGTCAGGCTCTGAAGTTCCTGACCCCACCTAATAACATCCACATACCCCTCAACCTCTCTCTCTCTCTGTATCACACTTCCCTGCTGACACTGAAATGTCTTTTTCAGATTTCAGATTAGTGATGAAGGATCTGAGATGAATCGTCTCTCAATGGAATCGGATTGGGGTTTTGAGAACGACAATATCCAGTTTGGACAGGATGCTACCAGTTCAGATGCTTGGGTATAAATATGGCCTGGTTTGGCTCATCAAATCTCATTTGTTCGTGACTAGTAAGACGAAGCATACTGTCTTATCCTGCAGATATCACTTTGATAGTAATTTAATACTCTGATCTGCTCTTTTCCTCCAGCTCTGTCTCGGGACACTATACCAGGAAACAGTCTCATGCCTGACAACTATGTCCACCGCTCTCCTTAAGCATTGTCTTGAAGCTGAAGTGGCTAGTAATATCAAGAATTTTGTATCGAGAATCTGCCTATGAATCTGATTAATGAACTCTCCAGGCTTGGTTCTTGACTGATAAAGAATAGTTTTCTAACTCTGGCAAAGCCCTGCGAGTGACTCACATCCATTGGATGTGGACTGAGTATGGAACACACCTGTCAATCTACAATCTAAAGAAAATGAAATTGAACATGTGTTTTGTCGGCTTTCACCCCTGTTCTTAGCACTCATTCTTACTTTAGCTGTGTTTTCTCGTATCATTCCCATTCCTTGAGTTCTGTCTCTTTATGAGACCAGTGAGTATTTTGTGTGATATAACTATCACATTGATTGAATTTTGCTACCCTAAAACAACGATTGTGCATAAAGGAGTTCATTAACAATCAAAGAATTAATCGTTCTGAGAAGTCTTACATTTTGCTGTGTAACTTTTGCTTTTACAATTACCAGTATTTTATACAGGAATGCTTTGCAGATTTGTGTAGACTGCCCCGTTAATGTGCCAGCCCCTGTAGATCAACAGTGCCACTCACTCAACTCAGTCAGAGTCAATATTGAGGTCTCATATTCCTGAATGCTAGCAACTCTCAAACTTGCTTACAGTACTCCACTACACAGTGTTATTGCATTCTGTTAATTCTAGTTGATGACCATATTCCTTTGTCCATATCTAACTTTGTAGGATAAGAGATTGCTTTGTATTTTGGTGGCACTTTGCCTTGCTTTTGTGAACACTAGAAGTAACGTCCTCATTTCCTGTTTAGAAATTAAATTATGAACAGAGTACATGTTATATTCAGTCCTTATCTTGGTTAATGATTTTGGTTACTCGAAAGGGGTGTACTCTTACTTTTCTGTTTGTAATTTGCATACCATTAGTCAGCAATCTTGTAGATTGCGCACAAGAAAATTTTTTTCAAACCTCCTAAATTTTTGGTTATGCAACATTGCATTAACCACAACATTACAACTATGAAAGTGGTGACCTTAGCTTAGGATGTTAGAAGGTGTTGTAAGCTTAAAGGTAATTGGTAATTACTAGAAAAATCTTGAATTATTCAGTTAATTAGCAAATCAGTTTCGACTGGTTAGAACTGAGAATACATTGTATTTTATGGTATTTTTATTTTGGCATCTGTTGACTACAAGCACAGAAAGGTAAGTAAGATTTCATTTTGTGTTACAATTTGGTTGAGTGTTATTTCAACGTGGTCACTGTTATTTGAGTGTGATAGCAAATGTTCGAACGATAAGTGGAACCAATCTCCGCGCAACTACATGGCATTTAACTAAGTTTCCGTTTACCACTAATAACTGCAACTGTGTTATGAGTTAATACTGTGTTCTTCAAAAGACCACAATATTAACTGAGTGATATATATCTAATATGTTATAGGGAGAATATCCATTTTGTAGGAAGGTGTGTATTTCCCTGTTTTAACATGATAGTTTTGTTGTAAGAAGTCTTTTCTGACAGCCCACACCATTCACTGCACCATCACCTCGGAGTTACATAACACAAGTAGCCAACTAACTGATTTTAAAATCTCTATTTTTAAGTAGAAATTGTCATATTACAACATTTGCTATATTAAACAGCATCTACTTTGCAAAATCATATTGTGTGCATTTAACACTTAGGACAGATTGATCCCCAGGAGTAGTAATAACTTGTTTGGGGTGGTGGGCAGATTGATCCTGTAGAATAGATGAACGATATTATGCGCCATCGATTTGGAAAGAATTAGGCAGGAAAGAGGTGCCAATACTTTTATAGCCCATAAATTCACTAATGGCAATTTTTACAATGACTAAAATCGAGTGTGGGCATCTCAGGACTTTAGTACTGCTTGTGACTTAAAAGGAGGATGTTCGGCATCTCTCTCTCGTATAAAGTCTTATTGTAAATTTCCTTGTAAATATACCAAAGGGTTGCTGTTGTTTTTTGTTCTTGTCTTTTACAATAGTAAGTCAGTTGTAAATGTAATCTCACAAAGAAAGGTGCAAAGAAATGTGGTAAGAATTTGTTACAGCTTTTATTTCTTATGTTTTTATATTGTGTGAGCAGTAATTATACTTTTATAAAATGAAATAAATTTATTTATTAGAAAAAACACATAAGATGGTAAAATTTACGATTGTCTTGTAAAAGAGGCCCCACAAGGGTTTATAAATAGTCATTTCCAACTTCTTGTGGAAAGAGAAAATTTTTCAGAATTTTTTTTCTTTCGCCATATACATCTGCATATCTTCCTATTTCAATTGATTCACTTCTTTCATAGATTGGCCAACTTCAAAGTTTACCCAGCCTGATGAGCTGCATATAGGTATATTTACCCGTCCAGTAAGGGTTAAGGATAAAGTGCGTTACTCTTATTTAACATAAATTCTCTTGAATTAACAATGAAAATAAAGTACAATTCACCGTGTGTGTGTGACCTTGAGCCCAGCTGTTTCATTGGACAGTTAATACTGAGCAGAGACTCACTCGTAGTAAGTCTGCTTCTTTGTCCCCAGTGTTGTGACCTTGACAGTTCATGATTTAAAGACCAACGAAATATATTTGCTTTCTCTTTAAAGTAGCAACAGTTTTGACATTTACCTAGGATGCTTCTATTTTGTCTGTTTACATTCATTCATTCCTAAATTAGCGAAGTTACTAACTTCTACTTGCAGACAACCAGCTCTATGTTATATAATAGTGTGTATATACCTACACTGTGAATGTACAAATTCCTGTTTTATTATTAACTTAGTATGAACCAATTTAAGAAAATCAGCCAAAATATTAGATTCCTGTGAATCTGGAAACTTTGTGTCATTTGTTTTAGCAACATGTTTCAGTCGTGAGAAGAGCTGTGTGTCTGAGTGACAAGTGATTGAAAAACACTGTTCGTTCCCATGTTGGAACTTAGCTGTACGTACACCTTTTATGTCGGGCCTTATTAAACACTTGATCAGTGCCACTTTGGACGACTTCATGCTTATCGAGACTGATGAGAGTGCCAGTAGTTAAGGGAACATTGCCGTGCTCCTTGTATGCAAGAGCCACCACTGTTGATACATTTATGCGATGTGAATTTCCACTTTGGAAGCCTTTGTGCTTATTGAGACTGGTGAGAGTACCATTAGTTAAGGTAGCATTATTGTGGTCCTTGTTTACGAGTGTCACTGCCATTGACACACTTACCCAATTATGCAATGCCACCTTCGAAACCTTCGTGCTTATTGAGACTTGTGAGATTGCCAGTAGTTAGGGAAGTATTGCCTTGCTTTTTAGGTGTGAGTGCCACCACCACTGACACATTTTATGCACTTGATAGTGTCATTTGGGAAACCCTTAGTGCTTGGTTGACTAGTGAAAGTACCAGTAGTTTAAGGAAGCATTCCTTGCTCCTTGTATGCGAGTGGTACCACTGCTGAAACATTTATGAACTTTATAATGCCATTTGAAAAGCCTTAGTGCTTCATTAACTGGTGAGAGTGCCAGCAGTTACAAAAGCATCACCTTGCTTCCTGTGCATGAGTGCCACCATTGCTGACACAGTTTACTTGCATTTGAGTGCAGATACAAGATTTTTATGTTTACAAATTAGTGAGAGTGCCAGTTCCCCACCTGTGTTGCAGTCACACTGTTTAGAGCGCTTAGAAGTTTTGTGAGACTTATACTACAAGTGCCACCATCGCTGATATCCCCACAGAGCTCACCTGAGCTGACTTGGAAGTAGGGTGTGCACTGGGCATGCCTGGCTTCTAGTTTGGAAGTTGTGAGTGTGTGAATGCCTCACAAGGATTGATACTTCGAGAGCAATGCACAATTTCATTGCCACTGGCCTGTAGATTTTCACAGATTAAAACCTGTAAGTTTTAGCATTCAAGTGCCACTATCATTGACACTCCTTGATCGACATACCGAGTGCTCAGTAGTATCTCATTCTGTCTTAGTACTCCGAGAGTACAAGTATCTGATCGTGCTTCATTTCGGGCCCTCCATTAACATGGCTGCCACTGATCAGGTGGGGGATTTTTGCACCAAGATGGAGAGAGTTATGGGGACCCTTACGGATCGGCTTTCCCTGGCAGTTGGTTACAATAATGCACATGGCACCCCACAGATGTGATGCCATACCTCCTAGTTAAGCCTGTTGAAGTAAGCTCCCCTAGCCTATTTAATGCTAGGAGGAGTGTCAAGACCTTAGCAGATCCATCTACCCTTGTGTCCCTCATGGGAAGACCGTGTCCCAGCTGCAGCAGTTGCCTGTAGAAACAAGTTAAGATATATGCCAGTGCAGATGGTAGGAAGACCCGACTGCCCTTGGTGTGGCTAAAATTCTATGTAGGCTACCAGGTTTAGACGTGGAACATAGGGGTGGCTAATTTTTTACCAGATGACTGTAAGCAACTCCTGGGGGAAGATCTCCTGACCAGGGTACTGGTGACATTCAAGCACCCCCTCTCTGATATCGAGAATGAAGGGCCATCCCCTCCTAAAGGTAGTTCGGCATCTCCCATGGGAGATGAAGTCCTGGACTACGTTGCTGTGACTTTCCCAGGGCTTGACCTATCTAGAGCCTGCAGCAACCCGGATCCTCCTCCATCTTTAGATTCAACTCTTAATAGCCATCTGCCTGAGAGTCCCACCTCACAGAATGATCAGCCAGGTCCTGACATTGACCAACACCTGACCAAGGTCTGTATGGAGAGGCCAGACGACTTCTCGCCTACAGACTCAGATCTTGAGCATAAGTGCCTTGCAAACCTCATGGATCAGATCAAGATGGATTCTTTGGAGCCTGGTCCCATTGAGTTCATGGAGGCTGCCCCCATACTCACCTGGAGACCTCACATATCAAAGGAAACCAGTAAATGAGGAAGGTTGGGGAGATGGCCATGTAAGGAACCCTCAAGCAGAATGATAACACAGGCTGTCATGATATGTGAGTTTTCACCCCACCTCCAGCACATTCAGAAGGAGCAAGCTTTGTGGGTGGGGCTGCACCTTCCACCAGGAAAGTGGAGTACCACAATCCATTCTAGGTAGTTCGTAGCATATACACAGGAACTGAGGAGGAGTCCACTGAGGGTGCAAAACGCTCAGTTGGATCACTACAGACTTCACCCTACCACATGGGTTCCTTCTGCAGCCCATGTGGCAGAAGGAACATCAAGACATTCCTTATCAGGAATACTATGGTCCATTACCAATTGACCCAGCAACGTGACAGATCTCTCCCTGCTACCTGAGATTTATTGGAGAGGCACTCCACAGGTGTATGGGGTTCTAGCCCCCTACCATATCATACAGTCTGCCCTTGGATGATACCAGTGGTATGGTTACAAATGCGGACCCCTATGAGATGCCCGATGGTGGAACTAACATGAGGCCTGGGCCCCTTATGGACCCAGGCCACTTACAAGTAAGGGTGAAACTACTTACTCCACCCCTTGTGACTAAGTGGTTCTGGCAACCACCAGGTACACCCCAAGGTAAATAGATGGAATGGTGCAGGGCATTTTCCAACAGTGTATGTAGCACTTGTTACACTCTACTTACCTCTAGGGATATTTCCCTCGATGGGAAACAGAAGGTGGTGGCTGCATAGAAATGCCGACATCACTTTTGACTAGGAGTTTCAGGAGGCTCAAGTTCGGGCAATAACACAGTGTTGGAGCAATATGTTTGAGAAACTTTTCTTAAACTTTCCCAAGCATTTTGTTGCTCTTTTCAGAGGCAAAGCAAATGACTCACTGCGTAGTATGTTGTATCTTATGAGTAACTCCCTTGTAGAATTACCTTGTCTTACCCTTTTTTGTATCCCACTGATTATGTTTCTTTACCACACGGGTTCCGTGCATAGTGTATGAGTCCTGTTTTGACACAAACTATGGGATAGATATTGGAAATGATAGTTGAAGGTATCGATGGTGGTAAATAAGGCTATGATGTTTATATGGAGAATTTAAGTCACTAGACTAAAAAAGATACTGGCAAGTCTGCTTAGTGATAAATTTAAAATCCCGGAGTATGACTTAAATTACATAAAAGCTTGGTTGAATAGGACTGAAAATTTATGAAGACGCTGTGATTTATTGTGCACTGGAGAAAAGAGAGAGAGAGAGAGAGAGAGAGAGAGAGAGAGAGAGATGTTGACAGTCAGAAGACTTTAACATTTTCATTGGATGGGGAGGTATCATAGTTATCCATTTTGGATCCCTTTTCTTTTATTATTTTGTTTAGCCAAAAGTAAATTCTGAGAGAATAAATTTCGGCCAGTAATGTAAAATTCAAATTGTGAGAAGGAAGCAAGCTGTAGAGTAACTGATTTCCATGTTTTGAACCAGTTAAGAATTTCGATTCAGCACTGGGATCGGATAAGGGAACCTTTGAGAACATTTTCACTTAGCTACTATTCTTACAACGAACATCGACGAAAACTCTTTTAATGGCTTCCTTGTGGGATAAGTTTCTGGATGATAAATGGGCTATCATACCCCATTAGGGTTAGCTACTGACTGATGTCAAGACCTTTATGAAGGGTCACTCGCAATCAAAAGACTTATGCCTGCCTTTTTGTATTGCAAAATGGTCCCAGATTAATTTGGTGAACAACCAATAAATTAATTAGAACTTCCTGCTGAGTCACCAAAATTTACACATCTCATGGGGGGTTCCTTGGCTTATCTCTAACTTTCTCACTGACGTCGCCCCTTTTCACCTGACCTGGTCCTTAACATTATTGTCAGATCCTCATCTTCCCGACTCCACCTCCTCGCACCCGCATACCTCTCAATCTCTCTTGTACCACCTGCACTTTATTGTGCTCTGTGTTTCTCACTTCCCTTCCGGGTTCAAATGTCTTTCTAAGATTCCGGTAGACGATTAGTGGCAAAGATGAAGGATAAGAGACAAATCGCCTTTCAACAGACTCAGACTTGGGTTTTGAGAACAACAATATCCAGTTTGGACAGGATGCTACTGGTTCAGATATTTACGTATAAACACAGCATTGTTTGACCCATCAAATCGCTTTTGCTGATAGTGATTGAGTACTTACAGTAGTCTGTTCTACTCTTTGAATACAGCTCAATCACAGTACACTATACTTAGAAGTGGCTTTGCGCCTGGCGAATCTGCCTACTGTTCTTCTTGAACATTGTCTTAAAGCTGAAGTGGCTAGTAATATCAAGAGCTGACTATTGAGACTGACTTTGAGTCTGATTGACGAACTCCCCTGGATTGGTTCTTGATCGATGATGAATTGTCTCCTAACTCTTTGGTAAAGACCTGCAAGCGATTCATGTCCTTTGGCCGACGACCTGTTACGGACTACGTGTGTCATTCTACAATCTAAGGTAACTAAAATTAAATGTTTATTATATCGGCTCTTCACCCCCGTTTTTAGCACTCATTCTTTTTTCGGCTGTGTTTTCTCTTATCATTCCCCATGCTTAGATTTTCATTTCCCTATCTAACC
Source organism: Macrobrachium nipponense (assembly GCF_015104395.2). Lineage (NCBI taxonomy): Eukaryota > Metazoa > Arthropoda > Malacostraca > Decapoda > Palaemonidae > Macrobrachium > Macrobrachium nipponense. The sequence goes on from NC_061100.1 coordinate 54,865,920, forward strand.
AGTGGGTATTTTGTGTGATATAACTATCATGCTCATTGAATTTTGCTACCCCAAAATAATATTTAAGCTTAAAGTTGTTCATTTAATATCGAGAATTATTCACCCTGAGAAGTCTTGCATTTTACCGTGTAACTTAAACATTTATAATTACCATTATTTCATGCCGGATTACTTTGCAGATTCGTGTAGACTTCCCCATTGTTTACCTGCACCTGTAGATCATCAGCGCCACTTGCTCAATTCTGCCAGAGCCAATATTGGAGTCTCAAATCCTTGAATGCCAGTGACTCTGAAACTTGCTTACGGTACTCCAAAGTTTAGTGATTTGTCCATTGTTGTATTTAGTGCATAATACGTATTCTTATGTCCATATCTAACTTTTTAGAAAAGGGATTGCTTGCATTTTGGTGGCACTTTCCCTTGCTATTGTGAACACTAGAAGTAACGTCATCGGTGCCATGGAGCCAGATTGTGCTCCTGTAATTGTATATGTTCTGATTTCCTTTTTAGAAATTTTATTAATTTATGAACAGAGTACATGTTATATTTAGTCTTTTTCTTAGTTAATGAATTTGGTTATTTTAAATGGGTGTACTCTTACTTTTTTGGTCATAGTTTGCATGCCATCAGTCAGCAATTCCGTAGATTGCATACAAGGAAATAATGTTAACATTTTCAATATTTTGGAATTTGTAACTTTTTATTAAACCCATATTTCATATATATATATATATATATATATATATATATATATATATATATATATATATATATATATATATATATATATATATATGCTTGAAAAATCACAGTAGATGACGTGACTTCATTAGATAAGCAAATACCACAGAAAAATGATAGTCAGAAATCCAAGCGCTTTCGTCTTTACTAAGACATTGTCAAGGAATGAATGATATACAACTGGAGAGAAAGGTCTCAGGTACACAACAAGTTCAAGAGCACCAGATGGTTAATTGTCAAAAGGGTAAAAATTAAAAAGATAATCCAGGATTATCGGATATCACATGGTCACAAACCAAAACATAGATTTAACCCTAACCGAAATCACAAAGTATCCGTGAAGTCCAAAACATGTAAAAACTGAATATATTAATTATGTTGCTTATATTTATCTACAATTTTTTTCATTATGATGGCATCAAGTTTAAATAAACCAAGACTTAAATTTAGAACATTTCCATTATTTGACTTGCTGAAACAAGATTCAATGATATTCCTTTTAACTGTCATTACATGGGATTAAGGCTCTTGCTTGACTTCAGTTAATAGGGTGATCTAAATCTCTCATATGTACGAATAATGCATTCGATATTTTCTCAGTTCTCACAGAAAATTGGTGCTGTTTGAGACGTTGTGAAAGAGATTTACCGGTCTGTCCGTAA
>NC_061100.1:54872322-54894822 GCF_015104395.2 Macrobrachium nipponense
TGTAGCTCGAATGATTTATATGAATCACGGTGATGTGATAAGTATTCATATATATATATATATATATATATATATATATATATATATATATATATATATATATATATATATATATATATATATATTATATATATATTTATTATTTGTACATGCATACATTAGTAGGAAAAGAAGAGCGTTTCATTGATGCTTCATAACAACATTTTCAAGTCTAAGAAAGACATTATACTATTTTAATAGTAGTTAAAAGATTATGTAGTTATTGGCTGACAAAGCTGGGTAAAACTAGCAACAATAAGATAAAGGTTAAAATCTTTAAAATAAATTGCAACAGCATACTAAAATCAAAATAGATAAGATCTTTAAAATAAAATACAACAGTATACTAAAAACAAATTGGTGGGAAAGACTGAGATGGAAAGTTTATATTACAAATGAATGATTGAATGATTTATATTAAAAGCAAGGGATAAGATAAATTGTCAAGGTTAAGATCTGGTTAGTAATTACCTCACTACAGCCAGACACCTGAACATTCATCACAAATACCAAACGACTGAATACTGTAAAGGTAACAGTGATCCCTTATAGAACTTATCAATCAAGAAAACAATCAGACTAAGTTTATTTAAATAGATGTGAGGTAACCTTCATTAAAGGGCATCACTCCTTCAACAATTTTAAATCTAAGATTTTCCCTGGTTCTAATTCACTTGAGGAAAACAGCACAATTATCACTATATTTCTATCTAAATAAAAATAAAACATATTCTGGTGGTGAATGATATGCTCATAAAAGTTATAAATGAAAAATTTATTTCTAATTCAAAATTTATAAGTTAAATTGACAATCTCAGGGAATTTTTTTATTTCTTAAACACACAAGATTAATTAATTATTGAATTAATTATTAAACAGAATTATATCAGTCTAAGAAAATTAATTAATCAAATTTTGAATTAAGTTAAATTAGAATTATAAAGCAATAATTAAATATGAAATTAAATTAATTAAATGCAAATTTATTCGCAAGTGTTAGATTAAAACATTTATAAAATAAAAAAATTATTCAAACCTATTACACAAAATGTAGAGAATATAAAAACACAATAATATGAAAAGCAATAAGAACATTGACAGTAAAAACATTAAGCATATAAAATATTCATGTCAAAAGAACAATACAGAAGCAAAATATGCAAAAAGTAATAATTTCATCTAACCACTGTAAACAAAACCTTAAAAGTGCACTTCAATGGCGTCACCAAAAATAATTATAACACTATGCTCAGATTCCACAACTAATACCGTAACATAGTTACGTTACGGTAATGGAACCCAAACTCATGCGAGAGAGAGAGAGAGAGAGAGAGAGAGAGAGAGAGAGAGAGAGAGAGAGAGAGAGCCTCTTCACCGCATATGAGCCTCGGAGCCGAATGATACATACTGTGGGTGTGAAAAAATGTGTACCAGGGAGATTGGGGCCCCTTGGTTGAGCAACGTGTTCAAGATGAAAACATCATGTCATCTCAATGACCTCATGGAATTTTCCAATTTTCTAATTCACTTATGAGTCGATAAGTTCTCTTTTGACATATTGAAAGAGATAAGAGTTAATTTATAAGCAATATTAAATGGTTTCCTAGCAATAGGATCTTTAAAAACTGCAAGCAAACATGAAATGATACTGTTGTATGGAAGATTCCCGAAGGATCTGATGCCATATCGAAAGGTCCCTAAGTGATCGCGTCCGTGAACTGTGTCACGGGAACGCTTAGGACAATAATAAAAAAAAAAAAAAATAGCTGCTTCAACCATTCTCAAGTTGTGAAAAACAACCTTCTCTTGAGGCTTACGCTACTATCTTCTTTCTCTCTCTGCCTTACGTACGTTTTAACTAGGAATTATACATTACTTAAACATTCTATCTTTAAGCCAACTTAAACATGTATGGGAATCTGAACATAAAAATATTACATTTTACAACATGTACATAGTTTCTGAGGGGAATTAATTGTATTACCAAAACAACAATTGCGTTATGAAATGCACATTATAAGATTTCTCCCCAAGGAGTTTAGTTATCCCGGGGTTGAATCCAACGATTCACAACGGGATAAATAATCGACAACTACATTGTTCTTACCAGATATGTGCTCAACTGTTAAATTATGCTGTTGCAAGCACAAAGACCACCGGATCAGTCTTTGATTATGATTTGCCATCCGATGTGTAAGTGACAGGGGATTGTGCTCAGACAACATTAAAATTTCTTCGTCCCTAGGTCTGGTCACATACACTTCAAAGTTTTTCAATGCTGTGATTAAGGCTAGAGTTTCCTTCTCAATAGTTGCTTAGTTTTACTAATGCTTTTTTAGTTTCGAAGACAGGAAACATACAGGGTGTAGAAGGCTATTTTCATCTTCTTGAAGTAGAATCACTCAAATTTCACAATCAGAGGCATCAACTTGTATAAAAAATTTCTTATTAAAGTCTGGAGCATGAAGCACTGGTCTTGAAGGTAAAATGGCTTCTACCTTCTCAAAGGATTCTTGACATTCTAGAGTCCAAACAAACTTAGCTTTGTTACTAGTGAAGTCTGTCAAGTGGGCAACTACGGTTGAGAAATTTGGACAGAAATGACGATAGATTCCAGCCATGCCTGAAAATCTTTGTAGCTGCTTCCTAGTAGCAGGTAGGGTAGCCTTAAAAATACCCTCTACATTAGCATTCCCTGGAGCGAGAAGCCATTCCCAACTTCAAACCCAAGGTACTGAACAGTCGCCTTCCCAAACTCACTCTTCTCTGGGTTGACTGTTACTCCTGTCTCTTGTAGTTTCTTGAAAACTTTCTTCAGGATCTGCAGATGTTCTTCCCATATAGAGTAAATGACTATATCATCAAGGTATACACCTACTCCTTCTATAGATCCTGGCAATTGATCCATCACTCGTTGAAATGTTGTCGGTGCATTCATCAGACCAAATAGTGGAACAGTATACTGATACAATCCAAAAGGAGTAATAAATGCTGAAAGCAACTTAGCATCGTCATCTAAGGGTATCTGATTATATCCCTTCAATAAGTCTATCTTGAAAAAAAACTTGGTTTGCCCAATATTATCAAGTAACTGATCTATGAGAAGCAAGGGATAAGTGTCAGCCACACTGATGGAATTCAGTTTCCTATAATCAGTACACATCCTAAATGAGCTATCAGGATTCTTCACTAACACACATGGAGAACTGTAGTGACTTGAACTGGGTTCTGCTAATCCATGTTGCAACAAATACCCAATGTCTTTCTTCAAAACATCTCGATGATAAGGTGATAAGTGATAAGCTCTTTGCTTGAATGGTTTTCCATCTTCTTGGAGCTTGATTTCATGTTTGGTTACATTAGTACACCTGGGTGCATCTGCAAAAATGTCTGTGAAGTTTCTAATCACTTCACTCAATTCCTCACCTTGTTCAACATTAAGATGTTTCAGTTATCCTCAAAATTTCGGAATTGAAGAATTATTCATCTTACTTTCAGCTCCCAATTCATGGCCGTCGTCATCTTCTGTAGATGAAGTTGTCTGTATTATTGACACAGGTTCAATTATTTTTTCAGAGAACTAAGGATTCAAGATGTTCACATGTATCTTCCTTTCTGGTGTTCCTCTTTCTGGTGTTTCAATCACACAAGTTTTATCACTTAAGCTCTCAATTATTTTGTAAGGACCTTGAAATTTATTGGTAAGGGGAAATCTTTTGACTGGCAGAAACAATAACACTTGTTGACCAACGTTGACCAACACTAAAACTTCTTAGCTTAGTCTTCTTATCATATTTCATTTTCATTTTCTCTTGACTCATTTTCAGATTTTCTAAAGAGAATTTTCAAATCTATTCCAACCTATTCCTTAAGTTCTTCAAATACTCTCCTAACTTCAAACAATATTAAGGATAAACCAACATCCCATTCTCTTCCTGACTCAAAATAATATTTTGTCAGCATACTTTTCAATGTCTGGTGAAACCTATCCAAGGCTCCTTGAGTTTCTGGATGATAAGCAGATGATAACTGTTTTTTCACCCCTAATAAGTTCATCACGTCCTGGAATAATTTGGAAGTAAAGTTTGTTTCTCTATCACTTTGTGCAATTTATGGCATCCAAAACTTTGAGAAAAATCTTGGCAGATATGTTTCTAACAGGGATCTCCTCAGGATACCTGGTAATAGGATGCATTAATGTCAACAGATATTCATTTCCCTTCTTTGTCTTCGGAAGCAGTCCAACCATATATATAATCACCTTGCTGAAAGGTTATCTTCTAAATTCTATAGGTTGCAGGGGGCCTTTCTGGATGGTTTCATTTGGTTTTCCAACTATCTGGCAGGTATAACACTCCTGACTGAACCTGCTAACATCTTTATGAAGTCCAGGCCAGAAAAATATTTCATGATCTTCTCCACAGTCTTTCTGATTCCCATATGTCCCGATTCATGAGCTACTGCTACCACTTGCTTCTTCAAAGGAATGGAATCAAAATCTGATGATATTCGCCCCATTCAGCATATCCTGTTATATCTGAAGGTCTATACTTCCTCATCAGCAAACCTTCCTTCAGATAATAACAGGTAGGAGTTTGTTGCATCTCCTCTTGATCAACAACTCTGAAGAACTAATCAGCTAATGATACATCCTTCTTCAGCAAGTCCATTAGCTTTTCTCTTGTCACCTGTCCAACTTCAAGGGTTGAACTTTCACTATCTGCTAATTCAGCCATTGTGGTTTCACTACTATTTTCAGGAACACTGACTATTCAGAATTTCTTCAGGAAAAAACAGATTCTTCTTCATCTTCTTGTGGAATCCCTTCTTGGTCAGCTCTTAGGGAGGCATCACTCCCCTGGAACAAATCTTCTAAATTCAAAGATCCTTAAATTGATCCTTCTTGGGCGTGCAAATCCTCAGTTCCTTCACCAACAGGAGAATCTTCCTCATATTTCTTGTAGTTACACAACTAGGGAACAGGTGGGGGTTAGTCTTCCCTAACTCTACCATAGGACTAATCCTGGGTTATTCTTCCCTAACTCTACCATGGGACCAATCCTCCATGGTTTGTCTGTCACTACAGGACAAGGAAGAAATGGTATGCCACCAACTTCATTTCCCAACAGAGCATATGTACCTCCTACAGCCAGTGAGTTCATCAAAGCAAAATCAACATTACCTGTCACCAATTCACAGGACAGGTGTAAGTGGCATATAGGAGTTGCTTCCCCTCCTCCTATACCCTTCAAAATAACTGAATATCCGGTGAGATTCTTCTCCAACAATGGGTGAGCACCACGTAACACCACACTATGTTTGCTCCCTGTATCACATACAATCTTGACTGGTACCCACACACTCTCTTCTTGAGTTGCCAGGGTACCCTCATAGATATGTAGCTTAAAAACCTCCAAACTGTTCAGCCATTCACTGCTTGAGATTACATTTCCACTGGTTGTCAAACACTCAGCTTGTTTAGTTTCTGTCTTCCCTGTAGCCTAATTCTTCACCTGGTCACCTATTACTATTTGACCAACAGGCTTTGAGTGATGATAATTCCGATAACACTCCTGACTGAAGTGTCCTGCTCTTCCACACTTGAAGCAGACAACATTAGGCTTTTGCCATTGTCTTGCAAAATTAGATGAGGATTTCACATTAGGTGGCTTAGGAGTATTATTACTTGTAGGTTTCCCATTTATAAAATTACTCCTGAAACCTGAATGAGATTTAACCTGTGCATGGTTGATTCTGGTACTTGACATTGTAATTGCACCTGCTACTAATTATATTGTAGTCTTCACTCAGTGTAGCAGCTTTGTCAAATTTTTTTACCTCTCTCTCTCAAATAGGCTCTTATATGCTCAGAAATACCTCTAAAATATTGCTCCAAAACAACTAACTCTTCTAAATCATTAAAAGTTGTAACTTTAGCTGCCTCCAACCATTTTTAAAACACCTTCTCACTTTATAATCATAATCCAAGAAAGTTTCCTTTTCATCATTTCTTAAATTTCTGAATCTTTCATTGTAGAACTCTGGGGTCATATGATATACTTGTAGCACATTATGTTTGAGCATCTTATAGTCTTTACACTGATCAGCTGTTCAAGCTAAATAAGCACTTCTTCCTTTATCAATCAAGACACTTTGTAGCAAAACTGACCTTTTATTTATCTTCTGGCCATCCCATACCTGAAGCCACTTTTCCAAAGTGATCAAAGAACTCAACCGGAGCTTCTTCAGTGAACTTAGAGATTAACTTCTGTACTCTTACCACATCAAATAAATGGTCTTGATTAAGTGGGTTAAGGTTAGATGGTGTTACAGGTAATGTTAATCTAGCTCTTATCAATTCCATCGCCCTTTCATGTCTTGCAACTTTTTTCCTCTTTTATCCTTTGACTTTCATCTTCTGCTGCTTTTTTGTTCTTTTCTTTCTCTTCTTTCTCGTTTCTCTCTGTTTACTCTTTCTCTTTCAGCTTGCATTCTCTCTCTTTCAGCCTGAATCTGTAGTTTAAACAAGCTTTCTCCTGTTTCCTCACTTTATTTTTCTGCTTACATTTTCAACTTTATCAAGCTTTCTTCTGTGGCTATATATATAAGCTCTAACTCTGTATAACTTTTCTTATTCTTTTCTACTTGCTAATTTATAAGATCAGCCTGTGCTACATTCAACATCTATTGAGCTAATTCTAATTCATCTTTGTTAATCATGCTGCTAGACACATGACCACCACATGCTACTGCTAGAGCACTCCACTGTGCCTTAGAGTGGTTTCAGATAACACTTGGATGGAGGGGGCTGCTAAAAATTCCTGTGTGTCAAACATGGCCATTTTTCTCAAATAACAATTATCATAATAAAATAAAAAAAATAAAAACTTTATGGTCACTCTCTTAACAAAATATATTCCTAACACGACCAGTGTAGACTAAAGTGATAATGTGTTTTGTTTTCCTCCCAGGTCTGGACACCATTAATACTTGTGAGGAAGTGCCAAGCGCATCGGGTTACTACACTTACCATTTGTACTTGTTAGAGCAAGGGACTCTTAATCTTGGGTCGGGGACACCATTTATACTTGGTGCACATTTTGGTCAATTACCTGTTTACTAATTACCTCACATCACGTCATCTCAGTGACGTCATGGAATTTTCCAATTCGCAATGAACTACTTACAAGTTGATAAGTTCTCTTTTGACAAACTGAAAGAGATAAGAGTTAATTTATTAGAGATATTAAATGATTTCCTATTAATAGAATCTTTAATAACTGCAAGCAAACATGAAATGATATCGTTGTATGGAAGATTCCCAAAGGATCTGATACCATATCGAGAGATACTTACGTGATCGCGTCCGTGAATGTATAGTTCAACTGTGTTCGTCACGGGATCGCTTAGGACAATAAAAAATTAGCTGGTTCAACCATTTTCAATTTGTGAATAACAACCTTGTCTTAAGGCTTATGCTATTACCTTCTCTCTCGCTGCCTTACATATGTTTCAACTAGGAATTATACATAACTTGAAAATATCATCTTTAAGCCAATTCAAAAATGTATAGGAATCTGAAGATAAAAATATACATTTTACAATATTATACACAGCTTCTGAGGGAAATTAATTGTATTACCATAAACATAATTGCATTACGAATCTCACATTTTAAGCATATATATATATATATATATATATATATATATATATATATATATATATATATATATATATATATATATGTATAACTGAATCACGAAAGTTTGGAACGTGATAAATCCATAAATAAAGGTATAAGCCACGAAGGAAGAATAAACAACGGAGTTCTGCAAGATCTTTCTACTTGACGTCCTTTGCTCAGCAGATAACCTGACTTACATATGGAATTGACAGGACAAGAAACGTCGTATAACTGACAGATAGGGATCATAAGGAGATTAGTACTTAGAATCCACCCAAACAAGCCAAAACATGGGTACGATTTAAATAAAAACAAAAAGATTAAGTCAATCTACTCAGACACAAGGACAAGACAATTAAAGGATTATATACGGCAACAGCTATTCAGAACTTTGGTAAACAAACACATATTCACAATACATATTAAACATACATATACAACGAAGATATCTCTAAGGCAACTAATTTGTATTTAAGTCTGTAATTATATATTTGAGGTCATTCTTAAGCATGTTACAAATACAAGGGTCTAAATGAAAGAGGCCACGACTAATATTAAAATTATAATGGAAAGTAAGTTGTATTATGGCAGATTCTAAAAGATTTTGTGATAAGACATCTTTTGACCTTGCAATTACTGAACTACCAATCCAATTTGTTCGGTGGTTGTTTCACTTAAATGAATGAATATTGCATTAGATGTTACCCAGTTTTTACAGAATATTTATGCCGGCTTAATCTTGCTTCTAAGGCCCTTGCTCGACTGTGGGAGATAAAATGAGGAGCAGTCCATACATGGAATTTTATATATTATGTTGTTGCTTTCTCTGGGGCCATTTTTTATTAACATTCCTTTTAGTGTGTTATTATACGGAAAAACAAGGTTGACCTTAAAGGCTTTTAACAATGATTTAATGGTTTCAAATCTGTTAAAATAAGTAAACTGAGAATGTTCATAGAATTTTCTTTCTCTGTGTTACTTACACTATAAAACTTTTGTGGGCTTTATTATAACAAATATTTAATATATGGGAAGGATAACATAACTCTTTCCCTATTTTTCTTATGTATTCAATTTCTTGATCCAAATATTGGGGACTGACAATGCGCAATGCTTGTAAAAACATAAAAGAAATGAACATAAGTTAAGATGTTGGTTGGTTTCCTATAAATACTGAATTTACATTGAAATGGTTGTCTATGTATCAAAACTTCTAAGAATGGGAGGCAATTGTCTTTTTCCGATTCTAGAATAAACTTAATTGATGGTACCTGGTTATTTAATTTAGAAAGTAAATCATTTACATCAATACCAGCAGGCAGAACCGCTAAAATATCATCAACATATCTATACCACTTTACAGGAATATAAGTGATATTAGGTAAGTAGCGTTTTTCAAAGAATTCCATGTACAAGTTTGGGAGGAGTGGTGATAAAGGGTTGCCCATTGGCATGCCAAATATTTGTTTATAAAATTCACCATTGAATATAAACTTACAATCACAAATGCACAACCTAGTGAGTGAAATAATGTCACTTATAGGTAGAGGTAATTCATGCTGAGTTAGTTCATTACTAAGATATTCTAAAATAAAGTCTACAGGGACTTTTAAGAAAAAGAGAACATACAACAAAACTAACGAAACTATCAGTGGGGCAAAGAGTAATTCTGTTTAATTTATCAACTAAATCTAGAGAATTATATATAAGAGAATCGGAAATGGTTCCAAGTAACGGGGACAAGATCTTAGTGATATATTTCGAAAGTTTATATGAAATTGAACCAACAGTACTGATAATAGGCCGCATAGGGTTATTTTCTTTGTGTGTTTTGAATAATCCAGACAGGTAAGGTAGCAAAGGAGATTTGACTGACAATTTGCCTAGTAGTTCTGTTCTATCTTTAAGGATATTTTTCACTGAGCTATTGAAGTTTTTTATGACTTGTTCAAGTGGATTATTTGTTAGTTTTATATCAGTCACATCATCATCCAGTAGGGCTTGCATACGTGATATGTAGTCAGCTTTATCTGACTTTACTATACCATTTTACTTATCAGCTTTTATAATGTGGATAGTATTGTCCTTTTTAAGATCGGTCAAACTTTCCTTATAGCAAGCAAGGAAGTTACTTTCATGCTTAACATTGGCAGATCTGTAAACAATAATTTTGATTATGTCAACATGATTTTGAGGAAGATCACAATATTTTTCAAATTTACTTAGGGATGACGTAATCATTAAAGCAGAGGGTCGACTTGTTATAAAGAAAGATAAACCATATCCAAGCGCACTCACAACATTTCCACTTATTTGTTTACTTGATAGGTTTACAACACAATCTTGACGTGCACAATTAGTCCAATCACTGCTATCAATAAGATTTTTTAGTTTTCTGTTGAGTTTCCTTTTCAGGGCATCTGTAGTCCTACGTACTTTTTCGTAAATTTTCCGTCGCAGCGAGTCCTTCCAATCAGCCGGGATGGAATGATTGCTCTAAAGAGTAAATATATATATATATATATATATATATATATATATATATATATATATATATATATATATATATATATATATATATATATGTGTGTGTGTGTGTGTGTGTGTGTGTGTGTGTGTGTGTGTGTATGTATACGTACACACATACTCACGCACACACACACACACACACACACATATATATATATATATATATATATATATATATATATATATATATATATATATATATATATACATATGCATATATATGCATTAAGCTACAAGTGTCCTTTAATATTCAATTTGCTTTACCTCGGAATTGATTATATGTATATATGTTGAACGAAGGGGAATCTTTTAGTAGATAATAATTTCTTCCTCTCATGGGTTCGAAAACCAGCTCTCAGCGGACGGACAGGAGAAATCAGGACTTCAGTGATTTCCTGATTCTCCTCTGTCAGCTGGGCTTTCGTTCGAACCCACTAGAGGACGATTTATTTTCAATTAAGATATTACCTTTCTGTTAATATATATGAAATATATAATTCCGAGGTAGAGCGAAATGGATATTAAAGGACATTTTTAGCTTAATGCATGTATATGAATCACGGTGTTGTGGTAAAAAATTCACGCCACACACACACACACACACACACACACACACACACACACATATATATATATATATATATATATATATAATATATATATATATATATATATATATATATATGTATATATATATATATATATATATATACGATATATATATATATATATATATATATATATATATATACATACATATATATATATATATATATATATATATATATATATATATATATATTATATATATATATATATGTGTGTGTGTGTGTGTGTGTGTGTGTGCTGTGTGTGTGTGTGTGTGCGTGAATTTTTACCACATCACCGTGATTCATATACATGCATTAAGCTACAAATGTCCTTTAATATCCATTTCGCTCTACCTCGGAATTAATTATATTTCATATATGTTATCAGAAAGGTAATATTTTAATTGATAATAAATCGTCCTCTCGTGGGTTCGAACGAACGCCCAGCTGACAGAGGAGAAATCAGGAAGTCACTGAAGTCCTGATTTCTCCTATGTCTGCTGAGAGCTGTTTCGAACCCATAAGAGGACGAAATTATTATCTACTAAAAGATTCCCCTTCGGTCAACATTATATACATATAATCAATTCCGAGGTAAAGCAAATTGAATATTAAAGGACACTTGTAGCTTAATGCATATATATACATATATATGATATATATATATATATATATATATATATATATATATATATATATATATGTATAATATATATATATATATATGTGTGTGTGTGTGTGTGTGTGTGTGCGTGCGTATGTGTGTACGTATACATACACACACACACACACACACACACACACACATATATATATATATATATATATATATATATATATATATATATATATATATATATATATATCAGTAGTCAGAGATTCTATTTACACTACAAGAATCGGTAACCAGTTTCCTAATTAGAGCGTTTATGGGGGCTGGGTGGTTGAGTTGGCAAAAAGAGGCTAACTTATTTGTAATATTCAAGTATATGAGCTTGTGCTAATTAACGTATGTTTGTATTTATGGTATTGTTCCTTATACATGAAAAAAATTTCATTCATTATATTTGCCATATTATGATTTATTTTTCTACATCTTAAATAATAGTCACAGATGTTCATAAATCTCCGATTCAGTATAAACAATCTTTTATTTTTTCTGTGATAAAACTTTATTAAAAAAAGTATCTGACATATTATTAAATGCGAAAAGAGTTGTTACGGAATTTATTGATACCTATATTGGATTTCTCAGTTAACTTTCACTTCATGTTGCTCCTTTTTAAGCACCTCTATATTTTTCTTTTTTTTTACCATCTCCCTACTTAATTAGGCAGTTGGCCTATGTAAACCGATATAGGTATAAAACTTCAAAACTGCGTTTCATTCGAAATAAAAGTGTTTCCAATTAGAAATTCCTGACTCAACGCAAATGGAAATACTCGGTTTTATTTCTTTATTTTTTGGCAATCTTTATGAATTGGGCTGATTTAATGTTGAGTTACAGATACGGGATGAAAGAACCAAGCAAAAATGAATGCCTATGATGGGTTTATTGATAAAAGCATTCTTGCCCCCTCCTTGAACTTTCACTCGAATCTTTAATATATTCTTTTTCAAGTTATACTTCTTTTGTATCTGTACCAACGAATGCTAAACTACCAGCCGTGTAATGATATGAAAATAGAACTAGTTAGCAATAGCAAACATTGTGACATGAAATTGTGATGGATGAGTTTTAAACAGTGTAGTGTAGCATATTTTCCCAACGGTTCAGCTTTCTTTGAACTCTTGCAGTTGTTTTTTCTAATTGCGGGAATTTCATGTCACCTGTGGGTATTAAGGTATCACTGGCGTGAAAGTGATGTCGACAATTCTAATTGAAGTAGGAGTCAGGGTAGCAATTTTATTTACTATTTCCCCGTTCAATGAGAAAGACTCGTTCAAGCATCTCGGTCTTCCATTGACTATCATCTCATATGCATATGGAACTTATGTCATTTCCATTATGGTATAATTTTTTGCTCTATCTTGACAACTGATTCCTAACATTCCTCCTAAAACCATATTCTCAAATTGACAAATTTTTTTAGATTTACTTTGATGTCCATATAGTAATGCAGGTCTTACTAGGCTAAAGTCTTATCTTACTTTGTTTTGCAATTTTAATCTCATTTATTTCCAAAATTTAAGCAAACTGTTCATTTATTGTCTTATTTGCCCTTTTTAGCAGTTCACTAAAATCCAGCCTAGAGAGCTTGTTTAGGATGTCATTGGTGCATATTATTTTTAATAACTCATCTTCATTAGTCCTTTCTTCATCTAGCGGTATCTCACCTGTTCCTTCGTACTCTGTATTCATTAGGTTCTTTGTGTGCGTGTGTGTTTTTTTTATCCTAATAATAAAAATAAAAATAATAACAACGGTATCAAATATTATCAACAGGAATTGGAGGTCGACCTCATTTACCTGCATAGCTCTTCAGGCTAAGTGGCACGTATAGACACGATCAGAAATGGAATGTATGAAATGGTATTAATATTACGCCGTGAAAGCGAAGACACGAAAGGCTAATGGGATGATGTGTGTATTCACTTATCCCAATTTGAATAAATATGTCTGTCCAAATGCACTGTCAGGAAGATGAATATGCGTTCGACCGTAAGTCCATTTAAATCTGTACGTTTATACAGGAAACGGAAAATATATATTCTGTTATAATAACCAATATTCATGAGTGCAGGTTTCATTCGATCTAACCAAAGACTAGATAATTAGATCTACACCTATTCCTACCTGTCCATTGTTAGTTAATGACATTTTCTAGGGCTTCTCTTCTTTATATTTCATTTTACGAATGTCGATATTATAGACAATATACTCCTCTGTCAGGCATAGCAATCTTTATAAACATAAATGTATCCTCCCTTCATTCAGAAAGCATACTAACAATCATAATTCACTCTCTCTAGTTTCAATCACGGTGAAGGGATAACCATTTTAAATAGTATTTTCTTCGCCATAACCAGTTTGTAAGTTTCAAAAGAAATTAAATTTTCATTTATATTTTGATTTATCACACGCTTAGATTGGCATATTATGTTAAGTAACTACATGGGAATCAACGGCATCCTTAACCCTGAGTACACATAAGTCACAATTGCATCTATGTTTTGTATGTTTATTTTATTTCTAATTCCACGTAAGTAAATAAGCATCTACCTTTCATTGTTTGAAAGTCGCTTCAGGAAGCTTTTGATATCGACTACTGGCTACACTGTATCATAGCCTAGAGTAACATAGCCCACTTCTGGATTCGAACTGAAGCATTTTAGTCATTTTTATTTTATTGTTTAAACTGAGGAAAGAAAATGTTTATTTGTTTTTCTGAATTAATTTCGATAAATACTTTTACTCAATTATCCATTTTTTTCATTTTTTTTATGATTAATGTAGTAAGTCCCTTGAATAAATCTTAAAAATAATGAAACAATTTCACAGATACACCTGCAGTAGGTTAGGAAGCTTCTTTTCAAAGAATTATTAGCTTATAAATTTCCAACCCTGGCTCTAACCTTGATATAAGTTATGGAGAAGAAATTTATTTTTAAATATTTATTTTTCATCATAATAACACGACGAAAAATTAATGAATGATTTATCCAAAAGATTTCATCACATCAATCTAATTTAATACTTCAACATTATTCATTCATGCGAAAACATAAAAGACAATAGTAGTCTTTTATAAGTTGTAAAACTGTATGACACAAAAAAGGAAAAATACTGATGTTTGAAATATATTTTCTTATTAAAAGGAAGGAGTCGTTGATGTTGAAATAATGCATGATGCCCTCTCTGAAATTACATGGTCTAAGAGATCAAATTAAAATTACCTCTCTCTCTCTCTCTCTCTCTCTCTCTCTCTCTCTCTCTCTCTCTCTCTCTCTCTCGTCTCTTAATTTAACTGATAAATTCTGCTGTTGAATGTAGTATAACAATATTTCCTTTTCATTGAAGCATTATATTATTAGATGCAGTAATCTTATTCAACCGATAATTTTTCATAGATACGATATTATGCTCAAAAGAAAACGCCTAATATGGCACGTTCTCATTCATTTCTAAGAGCTTAATTAACTACCTGAAGCTACTATATCACCATAACGTTGCCGGGAAAAGTCCTGTACTGGATATTCTAAACTTAATTTTTCTTCTTGCAGGTTAACAACTGATTCAACTTTTCCTAGTTTTACGTTATTCAAAGAATGTTCTGCCCCGGGTGAGAGTGGGAGCTTTGGCACCTTGAGAGCAAGGGAGGGGCAGTGTGTAACAACACATTCCGATGAAATAGAACATTTCGATACATTGTCCAATGTGTAAATTGGCATTTTTTTCAAGGTAAAGGTTCTATTGTGAGTTATTTCGAAACATTAAAAATGTGCACGTGTTTCTTGTGAACATGTATGTGTGTGCTTGTGTGCGGGTGTGTCGGCGAGAGAGAGAGAGAGAGAGAGAGAGAGAGAGAGAGAGAGAGAGAGAGAGGGGGGGGTAGAGTTATATTTTACGGTTCATGTTTGTTGACGATAAGATATTCCTTTACGACACATTTATTGGTGTTTGAAGTCATTACAAAAAACATTGGTATACTGCAGTTGATGCAGGCATTGTTTTTATAATCATTGTTTAAGATTAGACGGTTAATGTTTGGGTAAAACTGTAAGAAAAAAAACAAGAGACGCAATGACAAATTACCTTAAATGCTTCAATTTTTTCAGTTTTTATAACCATGGTTAAATGTTTATTTTTCTATAATGACTTATGCACATTTAAATATCTAGGAACTAATTCAAGTCGTATTAAAAATCTTTAATTTGTTTTCCTTCCGCTACTTCATTGAAAAATGATTTCCTGTTGAGGTAACGCAGTAGCTCTTTCTGATGGCGCTTAGCTAAATGGGCTGTTTACCAAATTCTAGTCGTAGGCCTAACTCAGGCCCTGTATATTAATGGTTTAACATTAAGGTGGGAGGGGGATTTAAATACTGCTATTCGCGTGTCAATTTTCTTGCTTTTATCATTAAGTTATTAAATTCACTGTTAAGATGAAAGTACAGACATATCAACATATTCACATATATTAACACTGACAGCTACAACTATCTATTTACTTTGTCTATCAGTAGAGGTACATACAAGTAAGCCTTGATTACCTATAATTAAGGCCCCTAAAGATCATCGTGGCATACTTATTTGTTTTTTCAAATAATGAAACATTTGCCATTTAGTAACGGATAAGAAGATAAACTCCAAGATTAGGACTCTTTCAGAGTGAAATAACAAATGATTTTGTGTTTGGTGTAATGAATTCCTCTCAGACGACATAGAAATGACGAGCCACAATTCTATATTTATCATCACAAGTGTAGAGATTTCCAGTTTCCTAAATAGTAGCTTCTATGAAAATTTTCTTAAAATAAGATCTTTGTAGAAATCCTCAGATTTATAAGATTATCTTTGCTCAGATCGACAAAAATAGCGGTTTCCTATCTCAAACAAACTCATTAGTCCTGGCGAAAAAATATATTACAAAATGTCGTTCCGCCTTTGTTTTAGTTTTCTTTCAAAGAAAACATATTAATTTGCTTTGTCCGCCTTCAGATCTTGAAAACTTCTTAGTCTAGACGGCTGTAAATTAGTTCCTTGATCACCCTCCCTCCAATCACCATACATATCAAATTGAAGCCTAGGTAGTTTTTATTTTGTTCAAGGTTAAAGTAAACCATGATCGTACGTCTGGCCCAGCTAGACATACTACACGAAACGCTATACAGATAACTCGATTGCGGCGAAGAAACTTCGGAGCATTTTTATTTAGTTATTTATTTATTATTTTTACGAACGGTCTATCTGACTTTGACTTTATAGGTCCTCCATTTAGGAAAAATTTCCACCCTTCACCAGCAAATATAATATGGTTTCTAACCTGCCAGAATAATCCCCCCCAAAATTTTCAGTTTGCTACTGTTTATGCAAGCATATTGCACACTGTCTTTGCCCTATCAAAGGTTAGTAATATTTTCATGTGCATGTTAATTAAGAAATGTGAAAATAGGTACACTAATGAGAGAAATATCCATATAAATCAAAACAAAAAAAGAAACGGAAGAGCTTAATATTTCGAGTAGATTCTGAACTAGGTTACCTATCCTTTATTGTTTTATCTTTCAGTTTTTATTCCAAAATAATCATGAATATTCCTGAAACGTGTATGTACACGTCACAAAGAAAGAAATCTCTTATTTTTTTCTCTTTTCTTAAACTTTACAAACACCAGCAGCCTCAGTCTAGATTTCTTTTATTCTTTATCACCTTCCTTATTTTCATGATTTCCCTACTTGTCATGAGATGGACGTGAACAACTTCATAATTGTTTTCATCAGATACTTGAACTCGTTCTTTTCTCACTTACTGTATTTCCTTCAAGTGAAATTAGCAAAAGATTCACTAAGAATTCATCATATTCCTGCTGCAAAGACCAGCGTATCACAGAAATGGCTTCAAGCAGTTCCCATGAATAATTGGATTTATTGATCTCTCGGGCAAGATTCATCTTGTGACGCACGTGAAACATCTATGTGATATCGAAGGATGGAAGACAAATGATGGAGGAATTGAGGTCACATCCACGATAGAGGGGAATCCGATTACATCGTCTTCCCCTTTGACGTTGCCTGCTAAATCCCCTTCAAATCCCCTTCTGATAACGTGAGCTACCTGCATCGTCCCTGATGAAGCATAGGTTTGTATGCATTTAATAATTGTTTAGGTTTTCTATATTATAAATATATATAATATATATATATATATATATATATATATATATATATATATATATATATATATATATATATATAATGCATGTATGTATACAATCACCCTGACTCATGATTCACATATCAAATACCACAGGGAAGAAATAGAAAAAAAAATTTTGAGTGGCGTCGGCTGCATTTCTAAGCCACTTTCAGATGGCTGATACAACGTGGTAAAAATTCACAATAGAAATGCCAGCAAGACAGTACATAGGAACATACAGAGCAAAATAAATTATTCGGATTCGGCAGGGATTTGTAGGCGGAGTCCTAACCTCCTTAGCGACAGATCAACTTTTACAGATTCGATTATCTTGCGGAGTCCCACGTCCCTTGTCCTCATCTTTCAACTACCTTCCTTAAAATTTAAACTATCATATTTCTTTCGAAATTATAGTAAAACCAAAATGATTACGAACAAGGCTGCCATTAGCTGCGGTGCGAGGCTTCTTCCTGACTCGCAATCCGACTAGAGTTAACCTGCATCCCTAGATTCGAGGATGTTTAATCTGGTCATAAAATCCTACATATCCTACCACAGGATTCCCAGAAGAAAGAGACCGTTCCGGGATAAGACCGACTTAATTTGCAATCTGTGAGGAGTCAATAACAGTATTGATTTATATTGCATTGTATCAGTTAATTTCATTATAGACTCTGGGCTATTAGGTATTTGGCATTTGTATAATTCATTCAGATTTTTAAAAACTCAATCATCTTTACCCTACCCTTTTATCAAAACAGTTTAATGTATGATTTCAAGTCTTCACTTACAGAAGCTTTTTTTTTTTTTTTTTTTTTTTTTTTTTTTTTTTTTTTTTTTTTTTTTTTTACTATAAATCACCCTTAACTCGTCATTGAATCTCATTTCTTTTACTAATTTTACGTCTTTAGTGTTAGAAACGCAGAATAATAGTGTCAAAATTGGTTACCACATCTATATATCTATACGCATCCCAAATTAGGTCTAGGTTTTATAAATCAAACAAGGAAAAAGCCATAACGTCGAAACGTACTAACTGTTTGTAGTCATTTTGGTTTTGCTGTGGTGGATCAAGTTTATACATGCCTTGACTCATATTCACGTTGTTCCAGAAACTTTCTCTTATAAAACTAGATTCAACGTTTTTTTTTATTCTTTTTAAGGCATACTATTGATTGTATAATTGTTTTCTTTAGCGTGTACACAAATTCCGTTGTTCACCTTTGTATTCCTTACATACCTTTTATACAGTTCTATCTTTTTTTCTCGTATTCTTCTAATAAGACCGATATAAAAATTTTCATGAGACTTAAATGGAATTTCGTATGTATATACTCCTTTAGTATTGTCGGAAGAGTTCTTTATAAGTACATGTTTCATTTTCTATTATTCTTAAATGCCAATTAACTACAAAATTCTCAGCTAGATGGGGAATATTACTGAAATTATTATCATATGAAAGGATAAGTTGGTTTTGAGTGCTACAATTTGGCTTTGTTATCTTAAAACGTATTTTTGTATAATACTTGGCTAATGCTGTGAAGATATATAAATTTCCTAGTTATATTCCAATCATACTAATTTCATCAACATTGTATTTAGGGCTAAATACACATAAAGCACTTAAAACCATGGGTGTGAAAACTTATTTCTTTACCTTATTGTTGGAAACAGAATAAAATGGGCATAGGCAGAAATACACCCGAAAGGGGGCCTTTATTTCCTGTGGCACAAATCGTTAGACAATATGATAAAGGTGATGACCTACAGGAGTGACAGATTGCTGGGGCTTCAAGTGACAGTAGGGAACTCTAAAATCTTAATCATTAATGTTTATATGCCATGGGAAAATAACAATATCATTACTGCATGATCCTAGGGGAGTTACACAGTATTATTCATGATTCTCCTGCTGATCAAATTTGCATAATAGGGGACCTTAATTCTCACCCCACAAAACAATTTTATAATGAACTTACTCGCTTCTGTCAAAATCATGCTCTCCAAATTATCGATGTAATGCTCCTCCCTCCCTCCTATTCATATGTACTTAATAGAGTGGACGCTATTACAACCTCCTGGCTGGACCACTGCATCACATCTCCACAACTTCATGATTCTATTATGACCTGCAATATTCACTATGATCTTGCAACGGGCTACGATCACATCCCACTGCAGGTGTCATTCAGTACCCCATCCCTCCTTACCGTGAACCCCCTAACTGATCGCCCACTAGCGGTAAACTGGGATTTTAAAAACCAACAGAAAACCAGATACTTTAGGGCGAACACGGAAACCAGGTTGCGGTCAATAGTTCAACCGGCAGACGCATCGAAGATACTTGAGTCGGTTCTTCTAGTGAGACTTCTCCCCTTTCTGCACACCACTGACAACCAGTTCGGGTTTAAAGCAAGCCACTCAACCAACACCTGCGTCTACATACTGAAAGAATTGTTGAACTATTACCTATCATCAGCCTCTCCTGTTTTCCTTTGTTTTGTAGATGTGAGTAAACTACCTGAATCTCTTCCTGAAGCTGCATAAAAGGGGCCCACCTCTTGTATCTACTTGGCATTTGACATTGCTGGTTCTCAACACAGCAATTCTGTGTCAAATGGGGTAACGTATTATCGTACATCTTCGGCTCCCTAAACAGGCTTCGGCAAGGGGGCATTCCTCCTCCATACCTGTTTAATACGTACACAGATGCCTTGAATGTCAAACTGAACTCACTCACAATCGGATGCACTGTCAATGAAACAACTAAAAACAACCTCTGTTACGCCGACAATATGGTTCTGATTTCCCCATCAGTGCAAGGTCTCAACGACTCATCGACACTTGCCGCCAATATGCAGAGGAATTTGATATAATCTACAACGAAACCAAGACCCAGTGCATGTCGCTGCTCCCGAGATCGCTTAAGCATATTGCAGATCCACAAATTTTCATCGGAAACCATCGGCTGAAATTCGTGCACGAATTTCCGTATTTGGGTCACATTATCACCGACGACCTAAATGATACGGCAGACATTGAACAGAGGCGTCGTAAACTATGTGCAACTGGCAACATGATTGCAAGGAGGTTTGCCTTCTGTCACCGAGACGTGAAACTCCTGATATTCCGCTCATACTGCTACAGTATCTATGGGTGTGCCCTCTGGACGAACTATACCCGAGAGACCATGAGATGCATCACTGTTGTGCACAATGACATTCTGAGACGCCTCACAAACACTCCCCACTACCACTCCACCACACAAATGTTCATAGAAAACCACCTGGACAATTACTAATCATTGTTAGGCGAACAATGTCCAGTCTAGTAACCCAAGTGAGAAACAGCAGCAACTCGCTCATACAAAGCATCCTAAGGAGTGAAGCAAGAAGACCTAAATTGTGGGAATGATGGGAAAATGAGGCCGTTGTCCCCTAAAGGACCTAATCTCTGTATTGGCAAGATGTCATCTGCAGATTTTGTCATTATTACATTTATTGCTGATATTTTAATTTTTCATTATTACTATGATTATTATCAAGTTGATGAAGAATGGGAAGGCAACCGGACCAGACATGATCCCGGTGGAGGCATGGAAAGCATTAGGAGATGAAGGCGTGGATATACTGTACGATCTTATGATAAAGATCCTTGAACAGGAAAAGATACCAAATGAGTGGCGTGGAGTATATTGATCCCAATTTTAAAGGGAAAGGCGATGTCCAAGAGTGTGGTAATTATAGGGGCATTAAATTGATGTCCCACACTTTGAAGATACTGGAAAGGATGATAGATGCTAGACTGAGAGAAGAAGTACAAATAGGTAAAGAGCAGATGGGATTTATGAAGGGAAGGGGAACAACAGATGGTATATTTTGTCTGAGGCAAATAATGGAGAAAATTCGGGAAAGACAAGGGACCTACATATGGTATTCATTGACCTTGAAAAGGCTTATGACAGAGTCCCGAGACAAGAGTATGGAGGACCTGAGGGAGAAGATGGTGCCAGAGAAGTATGTGCGATTGATACAAGAGATGTACCGGAATGTATTTACCAGAGTGAGGAGCAGTGTTGGGGAGACAGAGTGTTTTGGAGTGAGAGTAGGATTACACCAGGGGTCGGCTCTGAGCCATTTATCTTTAACATAGTGATGGATGTTATAATAGAGGAAGTAAGGGAGACAGTACCATGGAACATATTGTATGCGGATGATATTGTTCTGTGTGCAGAGAGCAGGGAAGATCTGGAAGTGAATTGGAAAGATGGAGACAAGTACTGGAGGACAGAGGAATGGAGAATAAGTAGATCCAAGACAGAATATATGGTGTACCACCACTGAGGGGGATGATAGAGAAAGTATTCAGCTTGGTGGAGAGCAAATAAGGAGAGTTGATAAGTTTAACGTATTTGGGATCTTTTGTTACGCTGGAGGAAGTATGGAAGAAGAAGTAAAACATCGGGTACAGGCAGGCTGGAACAACTGGAGAGCGGCCTCGGGAGTTCTTTGTGACAAAAGAGTGCCGCTTAGTTGAAAAGAAATTTCACAAGACGGTGGTAAGAACAGCAATGCTGTATGGTACGGAAACAGCAAGCAGGGTGAGAAAAGCAGAGCAGAAGAAGATGGATGTGGCAGAAATGAGAATGCTTAGGTGGATGTCTGGGTAACAAGAGTGGATAGGATCAGAAATGACTACATAAGGGGTCAACTAAGTGGTGGAAGTATCAAAGAAAGTGCAGGAGGGGAGGCTGAGATGGTATGGACACCTGTTGAGGAGAGATGAGGACCACGCTGG
>NC_061100.1:54907322-54922322 GCF_015104395.2 Macrobrachium nipponense
AGTCCTTCCGAGAGGAGGCCTGAGGACTTTGAATCCGAGACAACGACTCCAAAATGAAGAATCTACCAGAAGATTCAAAACGATCTCAAAAAATTCCGTTTTCCATTGACGGAAATAATCAGACAGTCCTTATGAGAGGAGGCCTGAGGACTCTGAATCCGCGATAACGACTCCAAAATGAAGAATACCAGAGGATTCAAAAAGATCTCAAAGGATTCCGTTTTCCAGGGACGGAAATCTTCACACATTCCTTCCGAGAGGAGGCCCGAGGACTCTGAATCCGAGACAACGACTCCAAAATGAAGAAGCTACCAGAGGATTCAAAAAGATCTCAAAGGATTCCGTTTCCCAGGGGACGGTAATCTTCAGACAGTCCTTCCGAGAGGAGGCCTTAGGACTCTGAATCCGAGACAACGACTCCAAAATGAAGAAGTTACCAGAGGATTTTAAAGGATCTCAAAGGATTCCGTTTCCCAGGGACGGAAATAGTTTTAGTTTTAGTTTTTATTTTTAGTTCGTATTTTTCTTACCTTCTTATTTTTTTTTGTTTTTTCTTTAGATTTAATTTTTTAGTTTTTTTTCTTTAGTTTCTTATTTTCAGTTTTTTTTCTTTAGTTTCTTATTTTCAGTTTTTTTTCTTTAGTTTCGTATTTTTGGTTTGTTTTATCCTTTGTTTTTTATTTTTAGTTTTTATTTTTAGTTTTCTTTTTTCTTTAGTTTTATTTAGCTTTTAGTTTTGCTTTTTCTTTAGTTTTTTATTTTTATTTTTATTTTAGTTATGTTTTTTTTTTAGTTTTATTTTTATTTTTTTATTTATAGTTCATTTTTTTCTTTAGTTTTTTTTCAGTTTTAGTTTTTATTATTAGTTCGTTTTTTCTTTAGTTTTTTATTTTTAGTTTTTCTTTAGTTTCTTATTTTTAGTTTTGTTTTTTTCTTTAGTTTTTATTTTTAGTTCGTTTTTTTCTTCAGTAGTTTTTTTTTTTGTTTTTTTTTTTAGTTTCTTGTTTTTAGTTTTGTTTTTCCTTTAGTTTTTATTTTTAGTTTTTATTTTTAGTTCGATTTTTTCTTTAGTTTTTATTTTTAGTTTTTATTTTTAGTTCGTTTTTTTCTTCAGTTATTTTTTAGTTTGTCCTTTTCTTTAGTTTTTATTTTTAGCATTATTTTTAGTTCGTTTTTTTCTTTAGTTTCTTATTTTCAGTTTTTATTTTAGTTTTTTTTCCCTTAGTTTCGTATTTTTAGTTTTGTTTTATCTTGAGTTTTTTTATTCTTAGTTTTTATTTTTAGTTTAGTTTTTTCCTATAGTGTTTTATTTTTAGTTTTTATTTTTAGTTATTTTTAGTTTTTTATTTTTTTTTTTTTTCCATCAGTTTTTTTTTAGTTTGGTTTTTTGGTTGTTTTCTTTAGTTTCTTAATTTTAGTTTTGTTTTTTCTTTAGTTTTTTATTTTTATTTTTGTTTTATTTTTAGTTTTTTTTTATATTTAGTGTTTATCTTTATTTTTTTTTATTTTTTTATTTTTTTTTTTAATCTTTAGTTTTTTAATTTTTTTTATTTTTCTTTTTATCTTTATTTTATTATTCTTTGTATCTTTATTTTTTTTCATTTTTAGTTTTTATTTTTAATTTGTTTTTTCTTTTGTTTTTTTATTTTTGCTTTTGTTTTATCTTTAGATTTTTATTTTTAGTTTTTAGTTCTATTTTTATCTTTATTTTTTTATTTTAAGTTTTTATTCTTAGTTTTTATCTTTATTTTTATTTTTATCTTTAGTTTTTTATTTGCTTTTTATTTTTAGTTTAGTTTTTATTTTTATTCTTTAGTTTTAGTTCTGTTTTCATATTTCGTTTTTTTTTTCGTTTTTATTTTTAGTTTTTTAGTTTTTATTTTGTATTCTTAGTTTATTTTTTATTTTTATTCTTTAGTTTTGTTTTTTATTTTGTTCTATTTTTTAGTTTTTTGTTTTGTTTTTTTATTTTTTTTTATTCTTTAGTTTTAGTTTCTGTTTTCATGTTTATTTCGTTTTTTTTTTCGTTTTTATAGTTTTTTTAGTTTTTTTTGTATTTTCACTTAGTTTATTTTATATCTATAGTTTTTTATTTTAAGTTTTTTGTTTTTTAATTTTTTTTTTAGTTTTTTTTCAGTTTTTTATCTTAGTTCTGGTTTTATCTTAGTTTTTTACTTCTATTTTTTTTTATTTGTTTTCTTTATTTTAAGTTTTTAGTTTTAGTTTTGTTTTTATTTTTATTTCTGTTCTACTTTCAGTTTTGTATTTTTATTTCAGTTTTACTTTCAGTTTTGTATTTTTATTTCTGTTCTACTTTCAGTTTTGTATTTTCAGTTTTTATTTGTAATTTATTTTTATCTTTAATTTTTTCCTTTTAATTTTTATTTTTAGTTTTGTTTTATTTTTAGTTTTTCAGTTTCAGTTATTAATTTTAGTTTTTATTTAATTTTTTTATATAAAATTATCTATTTTTAGTTTTGTTTTATCTTTAGTTTTACATTTTAGATTTTTCTTTTTTAGCTTTATTTTTATCGTTAGTTATTTATTTTTAGTTTTTAGTTTTCATTTTGTTTTCATCTTTAGTTTTTATTTTTAGTTCTTATTTTTAATTTTGTTATTATCTCTAGTTTTTCATTTTTAGTTTTTAGTTTTCATTTTGTTTTATCTTTAGTTTTTTTTTAGCTTTTATTTTTAATTTTGTTTTTATCTTTAGTTGTATGTTTTTATTTTTTATTTTTTATTTTGTTTTGTCTTTAGTTTTTATTGTTAGTTCTGCTTTTTATCTTTAGTTTTTATAGTTTTTATTTTCCATTTTGTTTTATTTTATTTTTCTATTTTAGTTTTTTTTATTTTATTTTTATTCTTTATATTATATATACTATATATATATATATATATATATATATATATATATATATATATCTATATATATATATATATATATATATATATATATATATATTATATATATCTATATATATATATACTATATAGTCTGTTTTATTTGTTACTTTTATTTTAGTTTTTCATCTTTAGTATATTTATTTTTTGTTCTTTACTTTAATTTTATTATTTTTGCTTTATTTTTAAAAAGATTTTCTCTTTAGTTTTTTTTTGTTCGGTTATAGATTTAAATTTTTTATTTTTAGTTTTGTCTTTATCTTTAATTTTTTTTTATTTTTAGTATTTTATTTTCGTTTTTTATTATATTTTTAGTATTTCATTTTTAGCATTGTTTTTTATCTCAGTTTTTTGTTTATTTTTAGTTTTATTTTTATTTTTAGTTTTGCTTTTATTATTTGTTTTATTTTTTTTTTATTTTTTATATTTACCTATTTTTTTTATTTTTTATTTTTATTTTTAATTTTTTTTTTTTTTTTTTTTTTATCTTTATTTTTTAGTTTTTTATCTATCTTTAGTTTTTGTTTTAATTTTATCTCTTAGTTTTTTTACTTTTAGTTTTTATTTCTAGTTAAATTTAATTTTCAGTTGATTAGTTTTGTTTTATTTCTTGTTTTTAATTTTTAGTTTTGTAGCTTTTATTTTTTATTCTTATTTTTTTGTTTTTTATTTTTTTATTTTATTTTTTTTATTTTTATCTTTTGTTTTTTTTTCATTTTTTATTTTTTTATTTTTTAGTTTGTATTTATAGTTTATTTTCACATTTCAGTTATTCAATTTACGTTTTGTTCTATTTTTCGTTTCTCTCTCTCTCTCTCTCTCTCTCTCTCTCTCTCTCTCTCTCTCTCTCTCTCTCTCTCTCTGTAGAGAGGAAGGAAGAGGAGAAGATGCTCGGGACAGGAGGGGAGGTCCCACCCCTCCCTCTCTGTCCTTAGCTTCCTTTCCTCTCTCTGCCTCTCTCTCTCTTTCTCTCTCTCTCTCTAGAGAGGAAGGAAAAGGAGAAGATGCACGGGGCAGCAAGGTAGTTTCGGTCTCCTAACAATTTCTCTCTCTCTCTCTCTCTCTCTCTCTCTCGGTCTCCTAACTCTCTCTCTCTCTCTCTCTGTAGAGAGGAAGTAAGAAGAGAAGATGCTCGGGACAGGAGAGGAGGTCCCACCCCTCCCTCTCTGTCCTTAGGTTCCTTTCCTCTAGAATACAACATTCAACTAAATAAATCACCTGCCAACAAGAAAGGAAAATACTTTTTTTTAGACCTAGTATTTGTGAACGAGATGAATTATGTTAAAGAAATAATAGTTTATAATGCGAGTATTCAGACCATAAGTCATAGAATTAACAGTTCATTCCAAAGCAGTGAAAATAGAGATAAGCAAGAAATGAAAAAGTGGGAAGGCTATGGAAAATCAACTTCTACAGTAAAAATATAAAATGGTCAGAAATTAATGAAGAATTAAACAAAGATTGGGATAACATTTTCGTAAGTGATGACATAATGGGTAAATACGGAGATATTATATAAAATATTGGAGATAATAGTGGAAAAATATATACCGAAGAAGAAAAGTAAACATCATTCATGCATACCAAGAGACAGAAGGATCTTGTTCCAGAAAATCAGAAAGTGGAAAAAAGGTCTTGCAAAAGAAAAAATGCATGGAAAGTTATAGAACTAAAAAGTAAGATAGAAAATGCAGAACAAAAGATTATACAATCAAAAGGAAAATGAAAAAACGGGACTTGGAAGAAAAAACCCTATTAAATATCAAGCAAAACCCCAAACTATTATACTCATATGCGAAGAAGATGAATAAAAGAAGAATAGAAATAGGCCCTCTGAGAATTGAAGGGAGATTAACGAATGAAAAAAAGGAAATTTGCAACATACTGCAGAACGATATAAGAAGAGAATTCACCCCTAGAATAGATAATGAAGATAATGATATAGAAGTAAGGGATGAAAATAGTGAATATTTAGCTGACATAGATATTAATGAAGCTGATATTGTGCAGGCTATTAATGAAATTAAAAATGGAGCTGCTGCAGGGCCTGATGGAATCCTGCTATTTTGTTAAAGAAAGTAGTTCATTCTATCGCAAAGCCACTTGCAATATTATTAAGACAAAGTGTAGATACAGGCAAGATATATGATGAGCACAATTAGCATATATTACCCCTACTTTCAAAAGTGGATCAAGACTAGAGGCAAGTATTATAGGCCTGTGAGTCTAACATCACATATTATGAAAGTGTATGAAAGGGTAATGAAGAAAAATATTATGAAACATTTATTAAAAATAATTTGTTTAATAAAGGACAACATGGTTTCGTACCCGGAAAAAGTACACAAACCCAACTGTTAGTCCACCGTGAAAACATATTCAAAAATATGAAAAGCGGAAATGAAACAGATGGTTTTATTTAGACTTTGCAAAAGCTTTGATAAAGTAGACCATAATATATTAGCGAAGAAAATTAGAAAACACAATATCGTGGATAAAGTAGGAAGATGGTTAAAAGAATTTTTACACAACAGAAAACAGATAGTTATTGCAAACGACGAGAAATCGGATGAAGCCAAGGTAATATCCGGTGTGCCGCAAGGTACGGTGTTAGCTGCAATACTGTTTGTTATTATGATTGAAGACATAGACAATAATGTTAAGGATTCGGTAGTGAGTAGTTTCGCAGATGACACAAGAATAAGTAGAGAAATTACTTGTGATGAAGATAGGAACGCTCTACAAAGAGACCTTAACAAAGTATATGATTGGGCAGAGGTAATAGGATGGTATTTAACTCTGATAAATTTGAATCAATAAATTATGGAGACAGAGAAAGAAAGCTATATGCATATAAGGGACCTAATAATGAGACCATCAACAAATAAGGAAGCAGTTAAAGACCTTGGTGTGATGATGAATAGGAACATGTTAATGCAATGATCAAATAGCAACTCTGTTGGCAATGTAAAGCAAAAATGGGAATGTTGTTACGGCACTTCAAAACAAGAAAAGCTGAAAACACATGATTATGCTTTATAAACATATGTTCGTAGTCCACTTGAATATTGCAATATGTTATGGTACCCACACTATCAAAAGGATATTGCACAAATAGAGAGTGTACAAAGGTCCTTTACAGCTAGAATAGCTAGAATAGAAGAAGTTAAGGACCTAGACTACTGGGAAAGACTACAATTCTTAAAATTATATAGTCTAGAAAGGAGAAGAGAACGCTACATGATAATTCAGGCATGGAAACAGATAGAAGGAATAGCAGAAAATATCATGGAACTAAAAATATCAGAAAGAGCAAGCAGAGGTAGATTAATAGTGCCCAAAACTATACCAGGAAAAAATAAGGAAAGCACACAGGACATTAATCCCACTACGCACCAGCATCGATAATGCAGCGTCTATTCAATGCGTTGCCAGCTCATCTGAGGAATATATCAGGAGTGAGCGTAGATGTGTTTAAGAATAAGCTCGACAATATCTAAACTGCATCCCAGACCATCCAAGATTGGAAGATGCAAAATATACCGGAAGATGTACTAGCAACTCTCTGGTAAAGACATTAGAGGGTGCCATCACACGATGGAGGGTGGTTGGGGCAACCCGAAACAAAATGTAAGGTCTGTAAGGTAAAGGTAAGTTCTCTCCTCTCTCACCTCTCTCTCCTCTCTCTCCTCACTTGTAGAAGAGGCAGGAAGAGAGGAGAAGATGCTTCGGGGCAGCAAGGGAGGTTCCACCCCCTCCCCCTCTCTGTCCTTAGCTTCCTTTTTCTTCTTTCTGTACGCTCTCTCTCTCTCTTGGTCTCCTACTCTCTCTCTCTCTCTCCCCCTCTCTCTCTCTCTATCTGGTCCCTCTCTCTCTCTCTTTCTTCCTAACTCTCTCTCTCTCTCTCTCTCTCCTCTCCCTCTCTCTCTGTAGAGAAGAAGGAAGACGAGAAAATGCTCGGGGCAGCAAGGGAGGTAGAAATCACAAGGATTGGACTATTCTCCTATCCGGAGAATCTAACATTCCTTTCGTAGACTGGAAAGAACGAATAGGAGATTTTGGTTGTATTTATACATATAAAAAAGAGAGTAATATTAGTGCAGAAGATAAAAGGCAATTCGAAAAGCTATTAGATATGCTACTAGAGTACAACATTCAACAAATAAATCACCTGCCAACAAGAAAGGAAAATACTTTAGACCTAGTATTTGTGAACGAGGTGAATTATGTTAAAGAAATAATAGTTTATAATGCGAGCATTTAAGACTATAATGTCATAGAATTAACAGTCCATTCCAAAGCAAGTGAAAAAAGAGATATGGAAAATACAACTTCTACAGTAAAAATATAAAATGGACAGAAATGAATGAAGAATTAAACAAAGATTGGGATAATATTTTTGTAAGTGATGATATAAAGGTAAATACGGAGATATTATATAAAATATAAGAGAAAATAGTGGATAAATATATACCGAAGAAGAAAAGTAAACATCAGTCATGCATACCAAGAGACAGAAGGATCTTGTTCCAGAAAATCAGAAAGTGGAAAAAAGGTCTTGCAAAAGAAAAAAATGTGTGGAAAATGATGGAACTAAAACGTAAGATAGAAAATGCAGAACAAAAGATTATTCAATCAAAAGAAAATGAAAAACAGGACTTGGATGAAAAAAAAAAACAGTATATATAAAGAAAAACTCCAAACTATTGTACTCGCATGCGAAAAAGATGAATAAAAGAAGAATAGAAATAGGCCCTCTAAGAATTGAAGGGAGATTTACGAATGAAAAAAAGGAAATATGCAACATATTGGCAGAAAGATATAAGAGAGAATTCACCCCTAGAATTGATAATGGAGATAATGATAGAGAAGTAAGGGATGAAAATAGTGAATATTTAGCAGACATAGATATTTATGAAGCTGATATTGTGCAGGCTATATATGAAATTAAAAATGGAGCTACAGCAGGGCCTGATGGTGTCCCTGCTATTTTGTTAAAGAAATTAGTTCATTCTATCGCAAAGCCACTTGCAATATTATTAAGACGAAGTGTAGATACAGGCAAGATTTATGATGAGCACAAATTAGCATATATTACCCCTACTTTCAAAAGTGGATTAAAACTAGAGGCAAGTAATTATAGGCCTGTGAGTCTAACACCACATATTATGAAAGTGTATGAAAGGGTAATGAAGGAAAATATTATGAAACACTTAATAAAAAATAATTTGTTTAATATACGTAGGACAACATGGTTTTGTACCGGGAAAAAGTACACAAACCCAACTGTTAGTCCACCATAAGAACATATACAAAAATATGAAAAGCGGAAATGAAACAGATGCAGTTTACCTTGACTTTGCAAAAGCTTTTGACAAGGTAGATAATAATATATTGGTGAAGAAAATTAGAAAACATAATATTGTGGATAAAGTAGGAAGATGGTTAAAAGAATTTTTACACAACAGAAAACAGATAGTTATTGCAAACGATGAGAAATCGGATGAAGCAAAGGTAATATCCGGTGTGCCGCAAGGTACGGTGTTAGCTGCATTACACTTTTGTTATTATAATTACAGACATAGACAGTAATGTTAAGGACTTGGTAGTGAGTAGTTTCGCCGATGACACAAGAAAAGTAGAGAAATTACTTGTGATGAAGATAGGAACGTGCTACAAAGAGACCTTAACAAAGTATATGACTGGGCAGAGTTATATAGGATGGTATTTAACTCTGATAAATTTGAATCAATAAATTATGGAGAGAGAGAAGGAAAGCTATATGCATATAGGGGACCTAATAATGAGACAATCACAAATAAGGAAGCAGTTAAAGACCTTGGTGTGATGATGAATAGGAACATGTTATGCAATGATCAAATAGCAATTCTATTGGCAAATGTAAAGCAAAAATGGGAATGTTGTTACGGCACTTCAAAACAAGAAAAGCTGAACACATGATTATGCTTTATAAAACAAATGTTCGTAGTCCACTTGAATATTGCAATATGATTTGGTACCCACACTATCAAAAGGATATTGCACAAATAGACAGTGTACAAAGGTCTTTTATAGCTAGAATAGAAGAAGTTAAGGATCTTGACTACTGGGAAAGACTACAATCCTTAAAATTATATAGTCTAGAAAGAAGAAGAGAACGCTACATGATAATTCAGGCATGGAAACAGATAGAAGGAATTGCCGAAAACATCATGGAGCTAAAAAATATCAGAAAGAGCAAGCTGAGGTAGATTAATATTGCCCAAAACTATACCTGGAAAAATAAGGAAAGCACACAGGACATTAATCCACAACGCACCAGCATCGACAATGCAGCGTCTATTCAATGCGTTGCCAGCTCATCTGAGGAATATATCAGGAGTGAGCCTAGATGTGTTTAAGAATAAGCTCGACAAATATCTGAGCTGCATCCCAGACCATCCGAGATTGGAAGATGCAAAATATACCGGAAGATGCACCA
The DNA here is from genome assembly GCF_015104395.2 of Macrobrachium nipponense. Taxonomy (NCBI): domain Eukaryota; kingdom Metazoa; phylum Arthropoda; class Malacostraca; order Decapoda; family Palaemonidae; genus Macrobrachium; species Macrobrachium nipponense. The sequence continues at coordinate 54,916,705 of NC_061100.1, forward strand.
GTAACTCTCTGGTAGACATTAGAAGTGCCTCACACTGATGGATCAGGGACAACCCGAACAAGATGTAAGGTCTGTAAGGTAAGGTCCTTAGCTTCCTTTCATCTCCCTGCCTCTCTCTCTCTCTCACTTTCAGTCTCCTAACTCTCTCTCTCTCTCTCTCTCTCTCTCTCTCTCTCTCTCTCTCTCGCTCTCTGTAGAGAGTAAGGAAGAGATGTTAGGGGCAGGAAGAGAGGTCCCACCCATCCCTCTTTGTCCTTAGGTTCATTTCCCCTCTCTGTCTCTCACTCTCTCAGTGTCCTAACTCTCTCTCTCTGTTGAGAGGAAGGAAGAGAAGATTCTCGGGGCAAGAAGGGTGGTCCACTCTCTCTTTGTCCTCTAGAGGAAGGAAGAGAAGATTCTCGGGGCAAGAAGGGTGGTCCCACCCCTCCCTCTCTTTCTTTAGCTTCCTTTCCTATCTCTGCCTCTCTCTCTCTAGGTGTCCTAACTCTCTCTCTCTGTTGAGAGGAAGGAAGAGAAGAAGATTGGGGCAGGAAGGGAGGTTCCATGCCTCCCTCTCTTTTCGTAGCTTCCTTTCCTCTCTCTGTCTGTCTCTTTCTCTCTCTTTCTCTCTCTCTCTCTCTCTCTCTCTCTCTCTGTAGAGAGGAAGGAAGAGGAGAAGATGTCCTTAGCTTCCTTTCCTCTCTCTGCCTTTTCTCTCTTTTTCCGGTCTCTTTCTAAACTCTCTCTCTCTCACTCTCTTTCTCTCTTTATTTTTGAAAGGAAGGAATAGGCGAAGATGCTCGGGAGCAGGAAAGGAGTTCCTACCCCTCTCTCTATGTCCTTAGCTTCTCTTCCTCTCTCTGCATCTCTCTCTCTCCCGGTGTCTTAACTCTCTCTCTCTCTCTTTCACTCTCTCTCTGCATAGAGAGGGAGGAAGAGGAGGAGATGCTCGTTGGCGGGAAGGGAGGCTTCCCACCCATTTTCCTCCTCCCCGTCTCTCCTCTCTCTCTCTCTCCTCTCTCTCTCTCTCTCTCGTTTGTGGAAAGAGGAAGGTTGAAGAAGACGGATGCCTGGACCAGCAGGTGGGCCCGCCCCTCCCCAACTGGTTCAACAAGGTTCCCATTTTCCCCTTCCTCCTCTTTCTCTCTCTTCTCTCTCTCTCTCTCTCTCATTGGTAAAGAGTGCTAAGAAGCGGCCTTGCCCAATGGGAAATCCCACCCCTTCCTCCGCTTTGGGCCAAAGGCAGTGTGACTTATGGAAAGGTTTGGGCCAAAGCCTTCCACTTATAAATTCCCTTCAAGCCAAGTCATGTGATTGTCTAAGGTAGGCCCCGTCCCACTTATGTCGGCTCCTGATTGGCTTTGGTGGAATAAGCCAATCACTAAATCTGGAAACTCTCAGACCTCTCTCCGCGAGTTCACATATGGCTGGATGTATGCTACAATCCATCTTTTGAAAGAAAGACGTATCTCTCATGGCAGAGGGTGGAATATACATCCCTGCCTTTGTGAAGTCTCTTGAGAGTCTGAGAGTTTTCAGACCTGTGATTGGCTTTTCAACAGGCCAATCAGGAGGCATTCGTAACCTGACGTTTGTCTAGACATCACATGCACAGTTGATGAGAATCTACTATGGTACATAGTAGATTCTCTCGGTGTCCTAACTCTCTCTCTCTCTCCTCTCCTCTCTCTAAGAGGAAGGAAGGAAGAAGAAGATGCTCAGGGGCAGGAAGGGAGGTCCCGCCACCCCTCCCTCTCTGTCCATGGTAGACATTAATAGGTGCCTCCACACTGATTGGGACCTGGGGTAACCCAAGAACAAGATTTGTAAATTCTGTAAGGTCTGGGTAAGGTCTCCTCTCTCTCTCTTTTTTTCTGTGAGAGGAAGGAATGATGATGGTTTGTTGATAGGTAATGGAAGGTCCCACCGCCCCTCCCTCTCTGTCCTTAGCTTCCTTTTGTCTCTCTGCCTGTCTCTCTTTCTCTCAGTTTCTTTCCAACTCTCGCTCTCTCTCTATAGAGAGGAAGGAAGATGAGAAGATGCTTGCCGTAGGAAGGGAGATCCCACTCCCCCTTTCTGTCGGCTTGTATCTTCCTTTTCTTTTCTCTCTGACCTCTGCTCCTCTCTCACATCCTCTCTCCCCTCTCTCTTCTCATCCTCTCTCTCTCTCTTTGTTTCTTTCTAACTTTAGCCACTCTCCGTTCTGTAGCAGAGGAAGGACGGAGGTACAAGATTGGCCTCGGGGGCCAGGTAGGGTATGGTCCCTACTCCTCTCATCTACCCTTTCCTTAGGCTTCCACTTTCTTTCCTTCTGGCATCTTTCCTTCCCTCTCTCTCTCGATCTCGGTCCTGTTTTCGCACATCGTTGATCTCGTCTGGTAGAATAGGAAGGAAGAGAAGATGCTCAGGGCAGGAAGGTAGGTCCCACGCCTCCCTCTCGGTCCTTATCTTCCTTTCCTCTCTCTGCCTCTCGTTCTCACTAGGTCTCTTTCTATTTCTTGCTCTCTCTCTGTAGAAAGGAAGGAAGAGGAGAAGATGCTCTGGCAGGAAGGAAGGTCCCACCCCCGCCTTTTATCCTCCTCTGTCTTTCAAGGCTTCCTTTCCTCTCTCCCAACTGTATCTCCTTTGTCTCTTTTCTCTCTCTCTCTCATAGCATAGTGGGGGGGAGGGAAGAGGAGGTAGAATGGCTACAGTGCAATGGAAGGGAGGTCCACCCATGCTCTCCTCCGTCTCTCTCCTCCATCCCTGTCTCCGTCCTCTCGTCCTCTTTTCGTTCCTCTCTCTCTCTGTGTGGTGTTGATGTGTTAGGAGGAGGGAGTAAGAGGATAAGATGCTCGGCGCAGCAAGGATGGTCCCACCTCTCCCCCTCTGTTCTTAGCTTACTTTCTCCTCTCTCTCTCTCTCTCTCTCTCTCTCTCTCTCTCTCCTCTCTCATTGTAAAGAGGTAGGTAAGAAGCTGCCTATGGCCCGATGGGAAGTCCCACCCCTTATTCCGCTTTGGCAGGGTGTGATTATGGAAAGGTGTGGGCCAATGGCAGCACCACTATAGAAGATTCACATCAACTGAGCATGTGATGTCTAGGTTCGTCCCTTACGACGCTCCTGATTGGCTGTTGATAAACCAATCACAGGACTGGAAACTCTCAGTGTCTCTCGAGAGTTCACATAGGCAGGATGTATGTTACACCTCTTTTAAAAGACGTATCCCTCAGGAGAGGTGGAATATACATCCTGCCTTTGTGAAGTCTCTTGAGAGTCTGCGAGTTTTCAGCCCTGTGATAGACTTATCAACCGCCAATCAGGAGCGTCGTACGTGGCGGGCTTAGAAATCACATGCACAGTTGATGAGAATCTACTGGTATATGTGATAGTACATGTCATAAGTTTAGTCTGTAGTGTTTTATGAAAAGAGGATTCCTGTCGCCCTTAGTGCTACCTTTATATTCTTGTTATTAATGCCAATTCATCAAGTGATTGTGTGGCCTCTCCATTTTCAGAAAGGAGTGCTTGTAGCTGTGGACCCTTCTGCCACGACTGTATGATTGTTATTTGCACCGAGGAAATCCCATTGCACCCGTTTGGACTATGCCATTAAAGTGAATTTCCTGGCACCTACTTAACGTCTATTATTCATTTTACTTCTTTGTGCTACAGCAGGACACCGGTGACCTGCCTTATCCCTCCCTATCTTCTGGTTATTATGTTGTAAATACATGTAATTTAGTTATCCTAAGTGTTTATCTCCAAAATTCCTCTGAAGTAAACACTTCTCCATTCCAGTCAGTAATCAGTCACTAATTGCAATATGTGAACTCTGAAGAAGAGTGTGTTAATTACATGTTGAATGCTAGTATCAATTTCAGCACTTGTGGGTTAGTGTCCGCATCTCTCATCCACAGATTGCCAACACTCGTCATTAAATACGAGAATTTCTGCTTAACATTTTTCCCCATCAGTGCAAGGTCTCCAACGACTCATCGACACTTGCCGCCAATATGCAGAGGAATTTGATATAATTTACAACGAAACCAATACCCAGTGCATGTCGCTGCTCCCGAGATCGCTTAAGCATATTGCAGAACCACAAATTTTCTTCGAAAGCCATTGGTTGGAATTTGTGCACGAATATCCTTATTTGGGTCGCATTATCACCAACGACCTAAAAGATACGGCAGACATTGAACAGAGGCGTTGTAAGCTATGTGCAACTGGCAACATGATTGCAAGGAGGTTTGCCTTCTGTCACCGAGACGTGAAACTGCTGCTCTTCCGCTCGTACTGCTACAGTATCTGTGGGTGCTCCCTCTGGACGAGCTATACCCGAGAGACCAATAGACGTATCACTGCTGTGCACAATGACATTTTGAGACGCCTCACAAACACTCCCCGCTACCACTCCGCCACACAGATGTTTCATAGAAAACCACTTGGACAATTTAAAAATCCTTATAAGGCGAACAATGTCCAGTCTGGTAATTCGAGTGAGAAACAGCAGCAACTCACTCATACAAAGCATTCTAAGGGGTGAAGCAAGAAGAAGATCTAAATTGTGGGAAAGATGGGAAAATGAGGTCTTTGTCCCCTAAAGGAATTAATCTCTGTATTGGAAAGATGTCATCTGCAGATTCTGCCATTATTATTATAATTATTGCTGATATCTTACCTTTTCATTATTACTGTGAATACTATCAAGTTAAAGTTTTTTTTTTACATTCAAATTTCGTATTTAGCTCACTGGACCTGACTACTGTAACCACCCAAGGTCTCTAGATGAAATTTAAGTTATATAATCTGTGCACTAACTGTTATAACTTTCAATGCTTTTTTTTTCTCACCAACATTACTACTGTTATTACCAGTATTATGTTCATTATCTTTTATGCTACCTCAGCTATTTGGTGGATAAGTGCTGATTATGTTTTTTTTTTATCATGTCGTATGTATTTAGATTGTGTATGTTACTGTCTGCATTTTATATATTCTTTGTATAGCTCTGAGCTGAAATAAAGGATATTATTATTATTATTTATTCCGTGACTAAAAGTTTGTCATCCTTGACTACATTATATTTCATAATACATTGTTATCGAGATGTATGCTAGCATTGCATCAGCCCCAGATTTTTTTGCCATGACCCTAGGTTAGGTTTGGTTAGGTTGGGTTAGGTTACTTTAGTTCAAAGAAGTACTGGATAGGCAATTTGGATGTGTGAAACATAATGAGATTACTGTCAAGACCACTGGCGTTATATACAGCTCGTCCATGGCTGTGTGTGGCACGTTACCTCGTGTGAAAACCAGGATTCATAATATAAACGATAGTTACAGACATAAACCGATATACAAAGATGCTCTCAGTGACCCTATAACGCTATGCTGTGACCGATTTGACCAGGTCTAAAGACTATCACCAAATAATTTGAGACACTAAATAACATGTTAATAGATACGGTTTTGCAACACCTACATACTTTATACCTCACCATCATTGTTAATGCACAGATGCACACATTTCACTGCATTTCATTTCACATAATTTATTTTCACAAATAATTGTGGAAGTAATAATATGAATATACTATAATATAAGAAATATAGCAAATTGAAACACTTTCTATAAGTAGCCTAGATGGTTGTGAC
>NC_061100.1:54932322-54956321 GCF_015104395.2 Macrobrachium nipponense
AATAAGGCAGGCTTCTGTGAGAGGTGGCATACTGATTCAGATGACAGGTGTTCAACACAATCCTTTGCGACTTCGTGAGACACAGCGAGAGCTTCTGCAAATTTGAATATATGTTTAAGCGCAGACCATATTATTATACCGCCAAATGAAAATTCCTTCAGCAATCAACTAGGCCCTGTGGCTATTAGTTTGTCTTCTATTATTATTTCATTCAATTTATATTTTTTTCTAGTTGAGCTACACAAGATATATGGCAGTTCTTATTTAATAATAATAATAATAATAATAATAATAATAATAATAATAATAATAATATAATAATAATAATAATAATAATAAAAGAGTGCATGGGAAGAAGGGCTGATAAAAGTAGACGATGACCCAGAAATAGGCAGAGACAGGAGAATGACAAACAGAACAGAGGAATGGCACACCAAACCAATGCACGGACAACACATGAGACAGACTAAAGAACTAGCCAGCGATGAAACATAGCAATGGCTACAGAGGGGAGAGCTCAAGAAGAAAACTGAAGGAATGATAATAGGGGCACAAGAACCTGATATGTTCAAAGAACGATAGATGTAAATAACATCTCTCCCATATGTAGGAAGTGCAATACGAAAAATGAGATCATAAACCACATAGCAAGCGAATGTCCGGCACTTGCACAAAACCAATACAAAAAGAGGCATGATTCAGTGGCAAAAGCCCTCCACTGGAGCCTGTGCAAGAAACACCACCTACCTCGCCGTAATAAGTGGTACGAGCACCAACCTGAAGGAATAATAGAAAACGACCAGGCAAAGACCCTCTGGGACTATGGTATCAGAACCGATAGGGTGATGCGTGCAAAAAGACAGGACGTGACGTTGATTGACAAAATTAAGAAGAAAGTATCACTCACTGATGTCGCAATACCATGGGACACCAGAGTTAAAGAGAAAGAAAGGGAAAAAATGGATAAGTATCAAGACCTGAAAATAGAAATAAGAAGGATATGGGATATGCCAGTGGAAATATTACCCATAATTATAGGAACATTAGGCACGATCCAAAGCTCCCTGAAAAGGAATGTGGAAAAACTAGAGGCTGAAGTAGCTCCAGGACTCATGCAGAAGAGTGTGATCGTACAAACGGCGCACATAGTAAGAAAAGTGATGGACTCCTAAGGAGGCAGGCAGGATGCAACCCGGAACCCACACACAATAAATACCACTCAGTCGAATTGGAGGACTGTGATAGACCAATAAATAAATAAATAAATAAACAAACAAATAAATAAATAAAATAAAAAAAATAAAATATAAAAATCATAATTGATATTGCTAGAAAGTGAATGATATTCTTAAACACAGCCATAGGGGTGAATGCGATTAAATGGGTTTTCCTAAATGCATGAAACTTTTTCAGCATCATTCGTCCTCCTCCTCACTGAATATCCGGGCTGTGATTGGCCAAGCAGCCCCTAGTTGGATATTCCATCTGCATCCCCCAGGACGGGTGGGTGAATACTTTCTTTGAAGGAGATGCTAAAGTATTGGTAGCCAATTCCAATGCAATATGTACAAAAGGTGTTTAACTGACAACCAATGTAAATTAACATAAACCATTTTAATAAAAACATGAGAACGTCTAAAAAAATCAAAATTTCCCATCTCGAGAAATCCTTGACTTAGAAGAAATAACAAATCAAGAAAAGCTTGCATCCCTCCTTTCTGAGAGTCACTTTCTTCTCTCTCTCTCTTCTCTCTCTCTCTCTCTCTCTCTCTCTCTCTCTCTCTCTCTCTCTCTCTCTCTCTTTCAAATTCTGAGGACACCTACATCTAAACTTGTGTGTATAAATCAAATCTGGCGTGCAAACATAGACTTTATTTGCAAACCCAGCATGAGACTAGTTAAATATAAGATAAGCTATTAGTATATTATAAAACCACCACTTCAAACATCAATAAAGCATAAGTGATAACAAAAGGGAAACCAAATTCCTTTTCCTCAACATCGCCACCCAGTTCTCCATATTAACACAAGGGTCAGTTAATCCAAGACCAAATTAAGACAAATTTCGGAGCAGTTACCTAAGTCATTGTCCGTGCTTCTGCACATCTGCCCGTAGATTATCCATGATATATCTGCCAAACAAAGAAACAATTCACATTAAACACAAATAAAATAATGTGGGATATTTCCCAAAACAAAACAAAATGCGCAGACCAAAAAAAAGGACATAAAAGAAACGGAAAAGAACAACAAGATATTAAATGGCAACGCACACTTAAACGCACCCTTTCAATAGGTAATTGGAGTTTAGAATTTCACTGCCTCGACTAATGATCTCCTACAACAGCAATGGAATGCAACTTGCCTAATCGGTCACTCTCACTGCATACAAACACACACCAATGCCGTGACACGCCTCATAATCCGAATTCCTAACCGGATAGAAGCTTCTGAAAACTTCCTTCCTTGGACACGTGACACTAACTACCCACTAAATCACAGGTGATTGTCCGAGAAACGATAATTAATGCTAAGAATGCTGCCAGATCACACTGAGTACTCTGACCCAGGGACTTATTAAACAAACATACTCCGCATTTGCACAAATACCGTCGCACAAACCCTCCACATTTCATACACACACACACACACAAACATATATATATATATATATATATATATATATATATATATATATATATATATATATATATATATATATATTTGTGTGTGTGTGTGTCTTCGACTTTAATATTAAAGGCTCCTCCAGAGAGATGATAGGAGAGGGGGGAAGCTGATACAGGGTGAATGGCTTGCAATGACTAGTGAGCAATAAGAAGGGTGACAATTCCTCCTTTTTGATCACTGATCCAGCAGGTGCCTGTATTTCTTCTTAATGTACGACCGATATTAGTAATTTACCTGTATTCTTATCACGATTCTTACCAGTGTTATTAATTATTTCAAAAATTTTAATCTTCGAAGATTTATCAGGTTTAGTTCAAGTCACTGGTGAATATCTAAACTTCTAGAATATAAGAGTGGGAGATGTATGCACGAGATAACCATTTCAATTGTTTTATGAAATTCTGCTATTGGAGCAACCTTTAAGCATTTATTTTCAGTTTTCGCTAAATGGACATCGGCTTATAATTACAAAATACTTGTCATTTATTAAGGCTTTAGCTGGTGCTGATTTTGATATACACAATTCGTTTTCCTCCTTATAAGAAAATAATATGAAAATAATTAAGAAAAACATTTAATTCCTTTCGTTCATTATATCAATCATGAAATGCAATGCGTAGTGTTAACCAAAAATATGTTAAAAGCTGGACAGAAAGTTTAATCCCAGTATGGCATTTGGGGTAAAAGCGATATGAGCTGTGGCACATTGCATTGCGCTTCCTTAGTTTTCAAAACGTTTAATAAAAAGTTGTAGCTGCTGAATGGTTTTCATTAAAAACAATTGTGCAAATGTATATAGCGCATTTTACTATTATACTGAGAAACTCTCGGTATTGATTTTAATGACTACATATGTGACATTTAAAAAAAAAAATCATCGGAGAAAAAAATTATTTCATTGTATTATTAGTAAGTTTATTTTTTTTTCTAGGGGTCTTAAGCATCGTCTGTAGATTCCGTCTTGAACGCGGTTCTTTCAGAAGCTGTTGATATGAAATCCTATATTTCATTTATTCATCCAGAATAGCCCTCATTCTGTCAAGGGTACTGTTTTAAGACAGGACTTCATAATGTACGCAGTGATTACTAAAATCTGAACACTTGTCATGAATTTGTTATGAGGCTTAGAGGAAGAATAAGTATTTTCTCCTCTCTCTCTCTCTCTCTCTCTCTCTCTCTCTCTCTCTCTCTCTCTCTCTCTTATAGTTCAAAGGTCAGGGAGATTACCAACCTAATACACATTTTTTGCGAAAAACTGAAGAGACAAGAGAAATATATTTTATATATATATATATATATATATGTATATATATATATATATATATATATATATACATATATATATACTATATATATATACTAATATATGTAAATAATATATATAATATATATATATATATATATAATATATATATATATATATAATATATATATATAGATATATATATAAATGAAAGGTTATGAACTTCAGAAGCAGAAATAATTGATATGCAGGTCTTAAGCTTATGCAATTGTCATAACTGATAACTGAAGCATTGTTGTCCAACTTATGTGATTTGAAAATGATTGTCATGAAGATTCAAAGTACAGTGCAAGCTGAGACATTCATCCAAGATATCCATTTAGATTTATACGTTTTGTTATTTTCGGTGTATTTGTTGTACATATTCTACCAACAAGATGACGAAAGTTTTGCTATTTGTTGACGTGACTTTGTGTTTTATTTTTAATTGCTGTACTAAATTTTATGTTGGTGTACAATTTCACACAATCTTCCCGCTAAACTTCCTCTGTATTTGAGATGTTCATGATGTGAAGAAAACAACGAAAATATTGATAAGTGAGTTGGCTTATTAGTCGCTCCATAGATGTTCCCGTCTTCCATAAACGCACTAAGTCTCTTCCCAATTTCTTGTACGCAAACTGCCATTATCCTTGATTATTCTGTGCAATATATCTCCCATCATATCGATATTCAATATATTTTTTCCTCATACAAATACGACCTACCTACTTTTATCTGTCACACTTCACATGAACTTTCTTAGGCCCCTCTTCTTGGTTTCCTTATTCCCCTATCACCTTATTTTCAACTTTCTATCTCGCAATACTTGAATTTCAAACTCCCCTTAGTTCAACGGATATTCTTCACTATCCTTAACCAGTATTGTATCATCTGTAAACACCAGCCATTAAACACTGCATTTCATTAATAAAAAGTATATAAAAAAACACATATTCAGTATCAAACTATACATTTCACCACATGCCTTACTTCCGTCATAAAACCCTTTAAGAATAATTAGTATACAAAACTTTCCGCTGCAAAACTCTAGCCAGCAAATGAATAAGAAATCTATTGTAGCGTTTCTGCTGAATACATTGTGAGTCAGCATGCGATGCAATTTGTTCCCGTCTTACATTGCAAAATGTTTCCTGTTGTAATTTCTCCTCAGTTTCCTTTGTCTAAGAAAAGAACAATGAATATCCGTTCTTTCCTAATGCCGTTTAATTGATGAGTAACCTTTTGCCCATATTTTCCCATTCCCCTCATCTATCTTTAATTTCATGGTCCATTTGTTTTCATAAGTGATGTTCAATGCTGACCAAGAGACATGGGGAAATTTATTTCAGAGGAAAATTGGAATTTATTCAGTCCCCCTCAGCCAGATAATCTGCCGTTCCAATTTTTGATCACGTAAAATCATTCATACACATAACTCTACGTATAAGGACGCTGAGATATAATAATTTCTGTGTGTGTGTGTGTTCTACTATCGTCAGATTTGTTATGGAAACTTCACGCATACTGCATATGCACTCTCACAAAAGGCCCCCCCACCCCAACTCTTATACACACACAAATGAGATCACAGATAGAGCAGTAAAAATGCTTTGAATTGGAACATCAGTGATGGAATGTTTACCGGTGAATTCCGCTTTACTGTGATCGATGTAACTTAACTGTGCAATGGCAAAACAAAGTGGCTCGCTCGATTGTCTTGAACAATTGGAAAGGCGGCGTATGAAGGACAAAGAACGAAAAAGTACTGCTTAATTCTTATTCTTATTTGCCACTTTTACAACCATTCGATGATTAATATCAATCACATCAACTTCTTTATTAAACACGTGCCACTATTTTCATAAGTTAAATTATGAAAATGATAAATGTATAGATATTCCTTAAAGATAACACAATGTAGTAGTCTTGTTATTACTTATAACATCTTACAGACGTTTGACAGATCCTATTTGTCAAAAGTTGTCTAAACCTGAACGATGTACTGAGTCAAGGGCGTGTAGAATAGATATATAGACCTTCATTTCTTCTTGAGTCACATTTAGTACATGATTTTTCTTCATAGCATTTTTGTTGGGCATTTCTACAAGAAGATTTATTATATCAGAATTATATATAGCATCAAAACATTTCATAGGTGAATCTAATTCACCATCAAAATTTACAGTCTCTGACATATCTATTTCTTGCACAGAATAACCAATAAAATTTGGATTCTCCTTCCAATTTCTCTTCGTTCCTTTCAGTTTATTACATTTACTAATCTTTTCTGATTCATCACTGTTATCTCTAATATCACTTCCATTTCTATCATTTACAAAAACATCACATTCGGTCAAAAGTTGTGCAGAGGTAAGATGATTCAGATTTCCTTCACTTTCATCATCAGTTTCTTCAGCATCATTTGGTGGAATCTGGATAATTTCCTTTTTTTCACTAGTTCTGAAGCTATTTTTCTTCATTATCACTGTCATCATCCTTCTAAATTAATTCTAAGAATCTCATAAAGAGTCAAAACTGAAAACAAGAAAAGAATTATGTATGCAATGGAAACTGTACTATATAGTTACTGTAGTGCCTAATGTCACCTACAGGTGACAGTCAAAGATTTTGTTTGATTATCTTTATGTTTTCCAATAGGTATTTTGATTCTGAACATGGTGGTATCTTCATTAGATATTCATCATGAGTGGGAAAACAGTTAAAAAAAACTCTTCACCTACCTCTTGATTCTGCAGGAAGACATTGTAGTGGAATATTTGAAGAAGGATAAAAAAATGGCAAATTAATCCCCTTTGCACAGCTGTAGAGACTAAGGTAAACAAAAGATTTCCAGATATCTCTGAAATATAGAAAATGGAAGTGTGAAGGATCATAGAAAATGTATTATTAGGGTAACTTCTATAACTGGGCAATAAATATGAATATTTAAAAATCTGTCACCTCTAGGTGACATTGGGATATCTCGGGTTAATCGTGTATGAAGGCGCCGTAACACTCCCTTGCGGGGGGTACGACGTCGCACCACATGCGGTGTGGCACGGCACCGTGTGGGTTCTTACCTCTTGTGTTGCGGGGCCGAGCCACACCGCTTATGGCTTCGTGCGCCTTCATCTACCCGCCAGACGCTGCACAGAAATTTGAAATGATTTAAAATCCGGGCGGCGTCGCGCGGCTTTAACGGTCTTTGCCTGCCCCCGCCAGCGAGGTGGCGCGCTTTTGGTGCATTTATAGTGCGGTTTTTAGATATTCCTAGAATTTTAAATAAAAGCTTTTTAACATAAATGTTGTTTTCAGTAATATTAATGTCAAGAGTTTAGTAATCAAAAATTCTCCTAAAGATCTTCCAGGCTGCATATATGAAATTCCTTGCAAAAAGTGTGATAAAATCTATTACGGACAGACCGGAAAATCTCTTTCACAGCGTTTTAAGCAACATCAATATTCTGTGAGAAACTGGGCAAATATCGAATGCATTATTTTGTACATATGGAGAGATTTAGACCATCCTATTAACTGGAGTCAAGCAAGAGCCTTAGTCCCATGTAATGACACAGTTAAAAGGAATATCATTGAATCTTGTTTTATCAAGTCAAATAATAGAAATGTTCTAAATTTAAAGTCTTGGTTTATTTAAACTTGATGCTTCATAATGAAAAAAGTTGTAGATAAATATAAGCAACAAAATTAATATATTCAGTTTTTACATGTTTTGGACTGTAAAGATACTTTGTAATTTCGGTTAGGGTTAGAATCTGTTTAAGTTTGTGACCGTGTGATATCCGATAATCCTGGATTATCCCTTTTAATTTTTACCCTTTTGATAATTAACCATCTGGTATTCCTGATCTTGTTTGTACCTGAGGCCTTCTCTCCAATTGTACTTTAGTAGCTCCTTGACGATGTCTGAATAAAGACGAAAGCGCTTGGATTCCTGACTTTCAATTTCCCGTGGTATTCGCTTATATATATATATATATATATATATATATATATATATATATATATATATGTATATATATATATATATATATATATATATATAATATATATATATACATATATATATATATATATACTATATATATATATATATATATATATTTATATATATACATCTATATATATATATATATATATATAGATATATTATATATATATATATATATATATATATATATATAGATGTATATAATATATATATATATATGTATATATTATATATATATATAGTATATATATATATATATATATATATATATATGTAATATATATATATATATATATATATATATATATATATATATATATATATATATATATATATATATATATTAAGGTGGAAGAAACGAAGGCAAATGAAACACTGAAGAGCTGCGAGATCTTTCGACTCAAAGGTCCTTTACTGAGCAGACTGATGTACGTGAGAAACAGAGTGTATAAGGAAGGGTCGTATAAGTGACAGATAGGGATTATACAGGAAATAAGTACCTAGAATCCAACACACCTGGAAAATTAATAAACTTCCCAAATTAAACATGGGTACAAAATAAGAGGTTTACAAAAAGATGAAGTCCAACTGCTCAGACACAAGGACAAGACAATTTAAGGATTATACAGGGCGGCAACTGACCATATTCAAACCTTTGGTAAACAAAACCTTTTTTTTCGTAAGACAAACTTATTCACAAAACTTATATTAAACATATATATACAAAGAAAATATCCATAAGGCAGCTAATTTGTATTTAAGTCTGTGATTATATCTTTGAGGTCATTCTTAAACATGTTACAAATACAAGGGTCTAGATAAAAATGGCCACGACTGATTTTAAAATTACAATGGGAAGTAACTTGTATAATGGCAGATTCTAAAAGAGTTCGTGATAAGACATCTTTTTATCTCGCAATTATTGAACGGCCAGTCCAATTTATCTGGTGGTTGTTTTCACTTAAATGAATGAAAATTGCTTTGGATATTTGCCCCGTTTTGACAGATTATTTATGCTGTTTGAGCCTTACTTCTAAGCCCTGCTAGACTGACCGACATAAAAGGAAGGGCAGTCCATACATGGAATTTTATATATTATGTTGTTGCTTTCCCTAGGGCCATTTTTCATTAACATTCCTATTAGTGTGTTATTAGAGGAAAAAACGAGGTTGACCTTAAAAGATTTTAACAATGATTTTATGGTTTCAAAACCGTTCCTTGTTCACTCTGTCTCTCTTTGCATCAGTCTGCTCAGTAAAAGACCTTTGAGTCGAAAGATCTCGCAGAGCTTCAGTGGTCCACTTTCCTTCGCGGCTCCACCTTTATTTATATATTTATCACGTTCCAAACTGAATTGTTTGATCTTTGCAGGGATTCTACTACTACTGGTTGTAGAACTGTTGAATTGTTGAGTTAGCAAATTATTATAGTATACATACGTAAGATCATTTAAGAAAAGATTTAATAAAAAATGCAAATGATGCACATTGTTAGTAAATAGTAGGAAATAAAATGACTCTCAGTTGGCTATTTCCTCCTTTCTCTTGTAAACATAAAGTTACCGATTTAGCCAAGTCAAATGCTCGACCTCTTTGCTCACATTCTCCACAATTTCCGCTACCTCTCCCGCACCCTAATAATATTAAGGACATAGGAAATTACTGCTGATGTAGGGAACGGAAAGAGGGGAAGAGACGAAAAGAACGAGTAATGTTGCAAGATGATGGTAAAACCTGCTATCCTTTCGTTTCAGACTTGGTGGTGAACAGATCTCTTATAATGTTATAACGAATACCTTTACTCAAACCTATGTAACAAATTTAGAAAAAAAAATTATGATTACATTTTTATTCTCAGGAAAAAGGCTGAAAGGGTTGGTTTAGAAAACCTGATCGTTTTTACATAACAATCGCGATTGTTTTTTCAAATATATGCAGGCATTTCAGCTAGGTATATTATTATGTAGGAAAGGTGACGTAGCATACATTTTCATTATTGGTACTGAAAAGATCGCATTTTTATTGTCACCTTTTGAAACAGTTTTGAAGGAGAGCAATTATCTTTAAAATATATGGTTAGGAGTAGAATTTCATGATGAAAAGCAAACCAGTTCGATTTATAAGTAAAATCCCTGTGAAACAGAATCGAGATAACTTGAATCTTGAAGTTAGAAAATACAAGAGCTGCAAAAGTTCATACCCTATCCTGTAAAAACACTCCTCCTAAAAGCTCTGGTATAAAAACCTTCGTTATCCATAGACATGGACACAAGAAGATTGAAAAAAGATCATTTACTATCCGCCTTCTTGTCCAAGGTAAACTTTATATCGCTATGCTGTCTATTAACATATACTGAAAATGGATCAGCATCACAATTGCACCGACATAATGCAACGGTGACATCAGGTACCTACAGTATAGCAATGGGTGGAAGCCGATAAGGAATTCATTCATAATTCTCTTCTCTTGGAAGGCCTTAAATATGTTAACAAGCCTATGACTGGCATTCACTTATATAATGAAGTCACGTGCATTACTGGGATTTTTTAAATATATATATATATATATATATTATATATATATATATATATATATATATACATATATGTATATATATATATATATATATATATATATATATATATATATATATATATATCATATGTATGATATATATATATATATATATATATATCATATATATATATATATATATATATATATATATTTCTTGTTTAAAAACAGAATTCCATCTAACAAAAGTAGCACCTAATAACACCAAAGAAAGTAGACTTTACGGATTAATACTGGGGAAGCGAACTGTTTCCTTTAACCGACTGATAATAAATAAGGGTATTGAACGGAGATATACGGCTGAAGGAATGTTCCAGTGGTCGGCTGCTACGTCACTCCTGTTGAGAACTTCTTGATCTTGTTTACCGTTGGTTGGAGGAAGATTTTATAAGTCAGATCTTAATCTTAAGCTTATTTTGAGAGGGTCATCACGTTTTTTTGTGTAAATAAAATCATTATCGGATGGTGAGTCCTATTTATATGGAACAAGACCTCTGGGGCCATTCATTTTATATTCAAACTTCCAAAGAATATGGTATTCATTAGAAAGAAGTAATAGAGGGCTATGGGAAACCCAAAAAGAGGAGATCAGTTGTTAGGAAAACATATAAATTGAATTAATAAATAAAAAGATATATAAGTGAAATATTATTAAAATAAAAGTTGAAGTGTACTAGGGTAGAAAAACTTTGATATCCCACTTGAAATTCTGAAGTTCTAATTGCACGACATACTCAGGGAGGAAGTTCCACGGTCCATTAGTGCCAGCAATAAAGGAACGCAGGAACCGCGAAGTTTGACAGCATGGCACATTTACTGTATTGCTGTTCAGTGAATTTGGTTTCTCTCGGAAGGAAAAGGGGATCGGGGATCAATTGTGAAAATGGAAGATCTCTGTTAAAGTACGACTTATGAAAAAGTGACAGAGAAGAGATCATCCTTTGATGGTGCAAGTAATAATTGGTAATATTAGGAAACATAAACCTACCACAGCGAACCACTATTCAAAACAGACAAATCTGTCAGAAGTTGACATCCACACCAGAGAACAGTATTCTTGTAAATGAAAGAAAAATTACCTAAAATAGGTTGCATTGACTTTATTACGTTTATAAAAACATGAGGCCTTACAAACAATAATTGACTCTCATGCAGCATTTGCTGAAACTTTCATTTCATGTTTCTCAAAAGCCAGATGTGCCAAAAAAGTTACACTCAGAATATTTAAAGCTTCAGATTTATTCAGGAAAGTCCCATACACTTGGAGTGAAGGATGTGGTGGAAATTCTTTAAAAGATCTGCTCTCAATAGTGTTCTCGTTTTACTGAAGTTCACCCTCATACCCCACCAACTACAGTGTCACTACACCTTTCACTGATCTGGTCCTTGTCCCAATTGAGGCCAATCTTGTTTTCCAGGCCAACGACTATATATCTTGTATACACTAAAAATAACAGTGGACCAAGAGCACTGAACTGTGGAACTCCAGACACAATAGTCTTGGTTCACGAAAGATCCCATCAACAGTAACTCACTGTTGCCTACCTGTGAGGAATTCGCTTAGTAATCCTAAAACATATCCACCCACTCTAAGATATTGAAGTTTATATATAAGAGCCTTGGATTTACTAAATTGAAATCATCACTAAAACAATTCCATTGAAATTACTTAAATCCTCAAAACCCTTATCAAGTTTCTCTTGCAAATGGCATGTCACGTCTAAAAGATCATCACAAGCTCTTAACTCCTTCCTATATGCATATTGACTACCAGCTGGTAATCCTTACATGCCACATATTATAATATAGTGGTTTGAAAATAAGTTTTCCAGCAACTTTGGAGACCATGGGAAGAATAGAAATTGGCTTGAATTTACTGCAGTCGGAATATAAGCTATTCTTTGGAACAGGTACTGTATTATTTAGTGTGTTCATCTGCGAGGACACCATGTCACTTAAAATCTATTGAATATACTAATCTTGCGAAACAATAAACTAAAAAATATTCATAAAAGCAAAGGGAAGGAACCATCAGGATCCTCTCTACCCCACCTATCAAGATTATCGAGAATTTCCTCTGTGTCTCTAGAGCAAAATGCAAATTTTGTAAGAATAGGTTTAGGATGACAAGTATCAAGCAGAGGGACATCTTCAGCTTATTGCTTAGCTTCAAAAGCTCGATGAATCAGTTCAACCTTTTCCCTGAGGCAAGTAGCCAATCTAATCATCGTCTCTTAGTAGTGGTGGAATGGAAAATCCACCACAGATGAGGCTGAGTATTTCTTAAAGTTTCTTCTTCAAGGAATTATTGTAATTTCTCTCCTCTGCATGTTAAGTTCTATGCGCAGCGCGGTGAGACTCAATAAAGATTGTATAATTTTCAATTGAACAATACCGTCTGCATATGGTGAATTTGGTCTATATATCATGGTAAGCTCGTCTATATGACTGATAATTTTTCCTGAATTTGATTGCCTTTCTAGGGACATGCCTTATTAAAACAGGCATCAGTAATTAATTTAAATTCTTGGTATCAGGATCTGTTATAGCATCTGAAATATTAAGAGCCTGAGAAACTTCAATAATGCTATCCGAATTGGCTCTAGATATCAGCCAGACCATATTCCCAATGGTGGCATTAAGGATATACAGATTGACAGATACGTCCATCTCAATGGCGCAATAATCAGAAGTGCCTATATATTTGTAAACAGCTCCATTAATATAGAGGTCTATGGACTGTGCCGAGAAGAGGTAAGGGAATGCTTCGATAAGCACTGGTGTCTTTAGGAAATCTTTGATGCGGAAAAGACTGATCATCGCATACTTTAGGTGAATAAACTGAGGATGCTGATGATACGAAAGAGCACAAGTCAAAATGATTATGCGATTGAGGTATTATGTGCATGATGACCGAAGAAACTTCTCAAACAACTGAGGGTATCAGTATATGCGGGCATAAAGTGTCTGTGCAATCAGAATAAGATGCCCAACCCAGCCAGAGGTACATTCATTCATTCGGGGTCAAGGGAGTGATCTTTTTGTGAGACAGGTTGCCTATGAGACGAAGCACCAATGTTCAATAAAGAGAGTGATAGGAAGGCAGGAGAGTTCTTATTCTTTGAATGAAGTCATTTAGCTTTCTACTTAAAGCCCTTCTGAGCTATATTATTTATGAGCGCCAGCATTGTTCTTTATCTTTTTTACCGTTATCCTACTGATCAAGCAGTTGTAGTAACCTTTGAAATTTTCATTTCATATATACTTGTGTAAATGGTTTATGCCTCTTACTTCATAAATAGTTTATTTTTATAAAATTACTACCATGTAGCAAAACACAATAGTTTTTTGAAACCCTCTGTAACTGCTCTTGAGAGAGAGAGAGAGAGAGAGAGAGAGAGAGAGAGAGAGAGAGAGAGAAGCAGTCTGAAAGTTGTTGTACAAGGGGCGAAATATATAAACAATTTTGTGAGGACCATGAACTGTACATAGATAAACACTCAAGCAAGCGACGTTCCCATGACATCAGCGTGATTGTGAAACTTGACTTACAGTTTGAAGCGACATGTTTGGCTTTATGTCAAAGTTATTTGCATCATTACCAAAAGCGAGTCCTATTTGATGTCGAGCAATCTCCATATAGAGATTTACAATAACAGCTCGTAATTCAATAGAATAAATTAGTCTGATTATGGAAATGAGGTGTCTGGAGGTGCCCCTTCCACTCTCATTAGCGGACGGCGAATGAAGAGATGATATCGACAGATAATGGCAGCCAGCAGATTGAAGCTATTCGGTGTGTGATGTCTACGCTGGCTGAGAGGAATAGGGGTTTCTGATGTGGTAGCTATCATATCAATAAACTAATTATGTTATCATATTAGAACTTGTAAGGAACGTCACTTAAAAAATTATCTCACACACACACACACACACAACACACACACACACACACAGATATATATATATATATATATATATATATATATATATATATATATATATATATATATATATATATATATATATATATGTATAGTGTATGTGTATATATATATATATATATATATATATATATATAATATATATATATATATATATATATATATATATATACATATATATATATATATATATATATATATATATATATATATATATATATATATATATATATATATATACATGCACATTTCATATACACATCTTGATAAGTACATTAACATCAAAATTCTTCAGGAGATGGAGGATATCTTTCATATTATTATTATAAAAGTAGTACAAGCAAATTTTTTGTGTTGTAAGGTTCTTTTTGCTTTTGACTTTTTTTGCCTCTTGTAATGCATTGTTTATTGCACTGTTAGGCTATTTCAATTTCATGCCTGTATTCGGAATCTTATCTATTTCCCCATCTACTTATGTATTCTGGGCTACATACCCGTAGTTCTCTTAGAAACATAAATGCAAACACTGATTATTTAACCTTGTTGTTTTGTCCATAATAGATTATATTTAAACCCACTACTACTTCACAGTATAGGGACATCCAAAAAGGGTAGGCATACATCTTTTTTCATTTCCATAGTAAATTTAACTGATGGTACTAATTGATTTAACCTGGCCCAAAAATTATTTTACATTTTCGTTCCCTGGCCATGCACAAATTATGTCGTCAACATATCTGAACCAAATTACAATGTGTGGAATTAGGTTGTTTAATATTTTCTTTTCAAACAATTACATATGAAAGTTACTTAGCACTGGGGACAGAGGATTTCCCATTGCCGTACCAAAATTTAATTAGTAAATGTGAGTAAAATTTTCCATTAAATTCAAATTGACATTCTTTCACACATAATTTAACAAGTTCAATTAATGTGCTTTTACAAAAAGGGATATCCAGCTGTGTGTTTTCTAATGATTCAGATAAAAACTCCAGTAGATCATCAATTTGTACCTTTGTGGATAGTGATACTACGTCAAAACTCACAAACGGTCAGGACTTACACCCCGCCTCTTATTTTTCACACTGTGGGATTTCATTATATAATTATATATATAATATACTATATTATATATATATATATATATATATCTAATTATATATATCTATATATATATACTATATATATATATGTAATTATGTAATTATATAAATAATAAATATATATATATATATATATATATTATTATATATATATAATAATATTATATAATATATATTATATATATATATAGTAGATATCTAATATATATCTCTATATATTCTATATAATATATTAATATAATATATAATATCTATATTATATAATATTATTATATATGTCTATATATAAAATATATCTTATATAATTATATCTATATATATATTATTATATATTTATATTATTATATATATATACTTATATAATTATATTATATAATATATTAATATATTTATATTATCTCTATATATCTATAAGTTTTATTACATTATCTATATATTATATATATATATATATTATACTATATATATATATATATTCTGATATTTTTATAATATATATATATTATATATTAGTATATATATCCTATATATTAATATAATATATAATCTTATTCCTATATATAATCTTATTATTTACCCCGGAGTTATACGTCTATCACATTAACTCTGATTCATATTCATATATCGAGCTACAAATGTCCTTTTAATATCTACATATTCATTTCATTATTCCCTTTAGTTGCATATGTTAGAATGTAGTTATTGTATTTGCAATGAAAGTGTATTTATTTATTACTTGTTATACAGTTTTGATTACTTAGAGTTTTCATACTAATGGGCAGTAGTTTCTTTGAACTGCGATACTTGCCCCGTAACACAGCTATAAAATAAACACAAAAACTATAATATGAATACGTTTGGGAACTTTGGCAAGATTGTTCACGTTTCATCTAATAAAAGATACACTGTTAAAAAAACCCGTAGTTTTAATCAGAAAATTACCGTAAAAATATACGGTTTCCAGCCGTATTTCAGAAAACGGGTGGCCATCCGTTTTATCGTAAATTGTTAATATCTTTTACGGGCATTTACCGTTAAAACCTTATTGCTATAAGACATCCTGCCCAAAATTACGGTCGCAGGGCCGTAATTGAGGTATAGTCCTTATCATAATGGTTCATATAACTTAAATATTTTTCTGACAGAATTGTGTTAAATGTTAAGACTAAGCCTATATGAAACATTAAAAGCTTAAAATTTTCTACTAAATCATTAAAAATACAATATTGTAGAAGTTATTAGTTTTATTATTATCGCATTGGCATCTGTCCATATGAAGTTGCCATCCGCTACCATCCCATGTAACTACAGAATTATTAGTGTATTAATATAATAATATACTTGTACATTTACCATTTCCAACATTACGTTTTTATGAGCGGGCAAAAAATAAAAATTCCACTGTATATTCAAAGGACCAAAAACATCATATATACTACGATTATCCCGATCAGATACGCATTTCGCAATGCGTGTGTTTTCATTTCTGGCGGGTCGGAGGCGCCGAAACAAGTCACTTGAAAACAACGAATCCCCTCAGCTCATCACAGATGTCTTCTTTGTGGTTTCTTCTACTGTTACGAAGAGTGAAGTTGTGAACAGCATCAGGTGAGTTTAAGACCAGGTGTATGCTTTTTTT
The DNA here is from genome assembly GCF_015104395.2 of Macrobrachium nipponense. Taxonomy (NCBI): domain Eukaryota; kingdom Metazoa; phylum Arthropoda; class Malacostraca; order Decapoda; family Palaemonidae; genus Macrobrachium; species Macrobrachium nipponense. The sequence goes on from NC_061100.1 coordinate 54,949,565, forward strand.
ATTTTATATGATAAAACTTTACTGTAGTTGCGGCTAGAATTAGATTAGGGACTATTATGTATGGACCCTGCCTCCGTCGACGGCTTTGCGGGACGAGTATTTCCCCCTAATACAACCTGTATAATTAGATGGCAATAAATAATCCAGGACTAGTAAGTACAATTACCGTACATTGTGTAGTGAAGCTATGTGGTAAACTTTTGATACACTCCCATGAGCATAGATTGTTAACCTAGACCACATACCTATAGGGTAAACAACCGAGTGGACTAGCTGCGGCCACGTTAACCGTGTTCGGACCCACCTTCAGGAAAAGTACTTTAACAACACGCCCTGACACAGGAGATGGGTACCGTCATGAGTCTCATGTCTCGAGGTGTTGCTTCACGACGTTGATCGTGATGGTGCCCATCTCTGGTATCAGGACATGTTAAAGTACTTTTTCTGAAGGTGGTTCTAAGATGGTTAAGGTGGCCACAGCTAGTCCTCTCGGTTGTTTATCGTAGGCTAAACCAGTCTGGGTGAAATAGCAGCCTTTCTTCTGTGGGAGTCACTAGCCTAACTGTATGGGTACATGGCAAGTAATTGTGTTATGTAACTTGTGAACTTATGGGATCTGGTAAGCTGTACATTTAGGTGTGAATAATTAATCATAATATGTTCTTTTATTTATAATGAAGTAATACCATGTATTAGACTTGAAAAGACTTAAAAAGGACATAGTGCAAAATAGTATTCTAGACTTTGTAAAGGCTATATTCTGGTTCAGTCTTATGTAGCCTATACCCTTGAGTGGTATTAACCTACCATAGGTTGCAGAATAACAAGGTAGAGTGGCAATCCCTTTTTCAAAGGAATATCCTGATATTAGCTTAAAAAAAGCGTGGCTGAATATCAGCAAAATAGTCTTGGCTATTTAAAGAGAAAAACCGTTTTGGCGGAGGGTTATGAGTTGAGAGAAAACTTAACAAGATCTTTTATGACTAGCTTAATGTGGATTATATTATAATTATTAGCCTATGCCAGCTTAAACAATACCTTGGGTTAAATAAATTACTTCCTAGACTAGATTCCTCTTCTTACATATTAGGTAGGGTGGCCAGACGTCCTGCTTTAGGAAGGACACTCCTGTTTTTGAGCATTCTGTCCTCGGTCCTGCTTCACACCTTAAGAAGGACGCTAATTTCTCCTGCTTTTTGGGTTTTGTCTAAATAAAAATATTAATGCTAAAAACTATAAACAAATACATATAGAAAACAGTGAGAACTGATGGGCAAAAGAACCATTTTTTTTTTTTATGAGGCCAATAATTTTATATAGTGGCTGTTGGCACAGTTAGGAACACTAGGCATGGAGCCGCAGTGTACTTATATCTGTCCAGCCATTTACAAAAGACTTCTAGCCAACAGAAAACTCTTAGAGATGGCAGAAAAGGCAAAATGTAAAACATCAGATTGCTAATTCCTTTAGTTTCTGAAATAATGTTTAATTTTTTCACTCCAGTTATGTAATAATTGTTCCATCTTCAATACATTTAAATATTAATCAATTTCAGTTCTTTATTCATACACTATTTGAGATTTAAACACTCAAGTCAAGTTTTTATATATATATATAATATATATATATATATATATATATATATATATGATATATAGTATATATATATATATATATGTATATATATATGGGTGTATATGTATATGTATCTGTATATATGGTATATATATGTATATATATGGATATATATATAATTGTATAAATATATGTAGTATATGTATATATATGTATATATATGTATATAATATGTATATGTCTATATATGTGTATATATATATATGTATATATGTATGTATATGTATGTATATGTATATATATGTGTATATAATTTATTTATGTATATATGTATATATATATTATATGTAAGGTATATGTATATAGTATATATATAGTATATTATAGTATATATATATATATATATTATATGTATATATATATATATGTATATCTATATATTAGGTATATAATACATGTATATGTATATATATATGATGTATATATATGTATATGATATATATATATATATCTATATGTAATATATGTATATTTATTATAATGTATATATATGTATATGTATATATATATGTAATATATTATATATATACATATATAATGACAGATTGAGTATTTTTAAAAATTTTGCTCACAGCACTCAAGTGGGCATGAAATACACATACTAATCTCATTTCTGTGTAGCCTATAGTGATTGAAAATATGAAACAAATGATAGCAGAGAGTTATTACAAAATACTGAAGTTATACATCTCTGGAATGAATTGAAGCTCCTAGTATTAGGGTGGCCATTTCCAAATTTCCAAAAAGGACTACTTTTTTTTTTTTTTTTTTTTTTGCCAACACCAATTTAACCTAAATTAAGCATGATTATTAATGAGTTTAAAAAATACTCAATCTGTCATTCTGGAAGAATCAGAAGTTTTTTAAAAGTAGTTATGTAAATAATGTGATAACTTTTTTCTTTAACAATGGTATGATCCTAGGCCTGCTTGAATTTTGCAAATTGGGGAAGGTTTTTTTTTTATCTAAGTCATTAAATCATATAATTATTAAATATATACTATATATAAGTAGGATTGCATGTGACTAAATCTGATCAATTCCTAACTCTTTAAATAGCATTATAGTAAAGATTTCCTTATCATTGCACTGGCTTATGCTCTGAATCTCTCAATTTGAAAACCACCTTTATGCTTTATTTTTATTTCAAAGTTTATACCTTTTCTTTGTTGTTTGTGATGCTCCATATGATCCTCTCTAATTCCACATCTCAACTTTCATGCTGCGTTCCATATACTATTTTCAGGACTGTCTTTATTTGCACACTATTACTACCTTTAAACTTCCCTATTCCTATTTTGGCCATGCTATATAACTCAAAATTTTTGCCTTTGGCATAGTATGAATGTACTAGTGTATGTGTGCAATGATTAGTACTTGAATTCTGCAACTTCCTCGCAGGGACCTTATAATTTGTTAATCTGCATTCTAATGCATGATATATCCAATAAACTGTCCTGTCTAGTAAAAATCCATAATTTTTTTTATGTAATATCAGTTCCTCTTCCTACCAGTTGTTAGTGTTTGGCCTTCTAATTGTCACCCACTGTGAAAATATTTTTTTTGTTTTTCCTGGCAGTTTCTGCAATAAACAATGCTTCACTTAAATAATTATATATAGATTGGCATTTTTCTCTGTTTTCTCATCTAATTCATGCTTTCTATTTCCCACCACACATGCTACTACAAAATTCTATTGTTACAGTATTTCACCAAGGCTTAATTTTCAGGAAAACATCGGTGCTCCAGGCTATCCGCTTCATAGTTGCAGTTGATGGAAGATTCATCAACTCAGACTTGACTTCACTCGTGCTGCGATGGCCATGGTTTCGCAGCATTTTTGATATATGATATTTATTACCCATCAGAAGCTTCAGTCCACAATGGAATTTTATGCAGAGGGTAAGCTGTTGTAATAAGTTACTTGAGTTTTTTTTTTTCTTTAATTTAAGAATATCAGGGAAGTAATTATATTTAAATGTCCATGTACTGTAACTTTGTAATATGTGTGGTGGTGAGCAGTTGTTTTACAATATTTTTACCATTATGTTCATATATCTTGTCATTTTTACAGGTGTTTTCTGAAAAATAAATGCAGAAAAAGGGACAAAAAATACCAGAACAAAGAAAAACGTGGCACACACCCATTGAAGAATATTAAAGTTCAATGAGCTTATGGAATAAGGAGTGAAAAAGCATTCACACTCTTCTGTATAAATAATTAATGTTAAATTTTGTGTTAAAAAAGTTATAAATCTGTTTTTCAAGAATAAAGTTTTTTAAAAGTTAATCTTCTCATTATTTCTCCAATTGGATATATTGACCTGCACAAGGAATTTTTGGTTGGACTATTTCAATTGTAACATAAAATGCAAAGAAATATTAACATTAAATTCAAAGAAATATTAGAAAAATCATGTACAAATCCCAAAAAGTTACTGTATACTCTGTCAAATAAATTTACATAAATAGTTACATGTATAGGATTTGTTACCAATTTTAGTTTTTATCTGTTTTGATATTGTATGAGATGTAATTATAATTTTACAAAAAATAAATTTAAAAAAAACATGTATAAAGACTATTGGTAAAATTTACAAATGTTTAATAAAATGTGGCCCCACAAGGAAGGTATGAAAAATGTTTTTAGGATTATTTTTTTTTCCTTAAATTAGACCACTCCAAAGTTTGGCGGGTGGGGTTGTGTAGCGCAGTGATATACAGGGTGGGGCAATCAAATGCCCGAGTTTTGATCGGCTTATTAGGAAAAACAAAACAATACTTACAGAATTATTTGTTTTACTCGAATCAGTATACAATGCTGTTTGTGTGATCCTTTTTGAAGATGCCATCAGGAAGATGGTGCCATCTGTAGCGATGCACAGTTGAAGGCGATGTCTGAAGTTTTTCGGCTGCTCTTCGGCAGATCTCGAGGAGTATTGTAGCGATTTCTCCGGATTCGCATCTCAATTCTTCCAAACTGTGTGGCCGAAAGTGAGATGAGCCGAAGAGCAGCTGAAAACTTCAGACATTGCCTTCAAGAGTTCATCGCTACAGACGGCCACCATCTTCCTGATACCATCTTCAAAAAGTGATCACACAAATGCATTGTATTACTGATTCGAATAAAACAACAAATAATTCTGTAAGTATTGTTTTACTTTTCCTAATAGCCTATCAAAACTCGGGCATTTGATTTGCCCCAGCCTGTATATATGTATTTTCACCCGTATTTGAGAAAATCCCGTAAAAATATTAACCGTAAATTATACGGTATGTTATTGGTTTTATAAACTTAACGGTAAAAGTAAAACCTTAAAAATTTTACGTTAAAATTTTATACGGTATTTTCTCAAATACGGGAGAAAATACGGTACATTAAAAATTACGGGACCCGTTTTTTTAACGGTAAATGCTTGGCAACATTACTGCCAGGATTTTTACCGTTTTTTCAACGGAAAATTTTTTTACAGTGTACGATCTGAAAAAGCTATTGATTCTGACCATTAGATTACACGAACAAAACTGTACAACTTATTTTGCCAGTATGAATAATGATAATGAGTTCTCATTATATAGTATTTATTACATGCTAACAGATACTATCATCTAATTCCAACTGTGCATAAGACTCGATCAGTTGTGCTTAAGATATTGGCCTTAAAGTGATCATTCAAACCAAAAAGATATTTTATAATATTTCCAAGACTTAGATTAGGATAAACATTATGCTCTTTGGAATAATAATGATGATAATTACATAGTAACAGACGTGTCTGCAAACTTAACACGATGATGAGCATTAAGGACAGTTAGCAAATTGGGGGCGATGAAACATGTTGTGCTCCGAAAGCTGATATTCCATTCTCAGAACTTATTATGTTTTGACAAATGCTCTGAAAACCAGTTTCTAACGATCATAATTTTTGAGAGACAAATGAAAAAATGCTAAGATGGTTTCTCTTAAAGGTCTAGGACAGTGGTTCTCAACCTGGGGAGCGCGACCCACTTGGGGAGCGTCAGAAATTTCCAGGGGAGGCGAGCCCAGGGGAAAAATTGAAGAATTGTCTTATTATTCGTTAATCTCTTCACAAGAGTAAAGAACTAATATTCAGAGGTTTGTGAAAAAATGCAAAAAGTATCGCCTTATAACGTTAGTTTCTACTCTAGTTATGTACTCCCTCCGTATCTCTCGAAGCACCTTCTCTTTCTCTCTCTCTCTCTCTCTCTCTCTCTCTCTCTCTCTCTCTCTCTCTCTCTTTTTTTTTTTCTTTAAACCTCGGAGGGAATTTTACTCAGATGCAAGGTGGACGTGGAGCGAAGGACCAACTCTTAACAACCAATGGCCTAGGATATCACTGGAAAATAAATACAAACCCCAAAATGCCGGCATAGCATTTCATGAACGCCGTCAGTAACTTCTGGTTTTCAAGAATAAGGTGAGTCAAGGTCAAAATATTAAGGAGGAATAATGACCAACCCCACGTCTATATATATCTAACAAGTTTCAATAAAATCTGATTTTTTTATGTAATTCAAATAAGGTCGTGGCTTTCAAAAACAGCTGAAAATATTCACGGAAAACACACAGCAACCCAAAAGTTACCTAATTTCATAAAATAAAAAAAATCATGTGTCGTACATGTTTTATTGGACCTGGCGAAATAAGTAAAAGTCAAATATATAAAAAAATTCTATACCTTTTGAAACTGGTGCCGGAAGTTTTGAATGCTAGAGCACCTCAACCGGTAATCATTTTCTTAGAGGTTGAGGAGAGATTACAAATATGTTCTTGACATTCCATCTATGATCTTTTCCGGCAGTAGATCAAGGTTAAAAATATTGTGAGGGTAAATATTCCTTATAAATAAGAGAAAATGGTTTTATTTTCCAATTCTAAGGAAGTTTCATTGATTTCCAATATATCTTCAGAAATCTTACCAAACGGAAAGTTGAAGGGGAGGTGCTGGGCTTCCCTTGAGTGGAGATATGAACGGGAGAGAAAGCATTCCTGGGAAATCTGTGTACATCTTTCGTAAATAAACAACAATATTGAGTATTGGAATAGTCAGACAGTTATGCATTCGAATATGGTGCTCTCTCTCTCTCTCTCTCTCTCTCG
>NC_061100.1:54956821-54974835 GCF_015104395.2 Macrobrachium nipponense
CTCTCTCTCGTCTTCGTGATGCCACTCCCGGCTCGCAACCAAGTTGCCCATGTTTGATCTCCATGCTGGGATAGGAAAGGGACGATATGAGTGCGTTTTCCCTCATATATGGTTGCCATGGGACTATTGTAGGTCTCAGTGGTTAGTGTAAAGGCAGACCAAAATGAGGCTTGAATGTATGTAGAGTCTCCGTCAAAATGTTTAGTATGGTAATATTCGCCATACCGGGACATATAAGTTATGTATGAGACTTTCGTAAGTTTTTTATGATGGTTACAACAAACTTTAAATGCATTGTCATCGCTCATAACCTATTATGAAACGATGGTACTTGAACTCACCGTTGTGAGACTGATGAAGAGGTTTGAATATGCTGGTAGGAGAGAGAGGACTGAAGTGAGGTCATGAGAATGAATGAATGGCTTGCCGAAAGGTGGCGTAATTGATGAAAGTCCTGAGTGATGGTAGCAGCGTGAGAGGATAGGCATCGTATAACTAAAGAGACTCAAAAAAGGTATCTTGGAATCAGATATAATCTGAAAGACTAGAAAAGGCAAAACTCTGTGAAGATAAAAGTTATAATGTCTAATTAGATTGTTCAAGTAATCTATTTATAGAAGCGAGGTGAGGTTTTTAAATACGAAGACAGGGAAACTGATGGGAGGTATTAAGTTCAAATGCCTATGAATTTATCTTTTGTGAAGTAGGAACAATGGCAATGATGCTCAATTCAAGTTCAATGAAATGCTACACGAAACAACAGGAGACTGAAAGCTCCGTACTCTAAAATTGATGGCTGTCAAGGACTAGATAAATTGACGATGACTTGTGTTTATGATTTCCTCATATAACCTTTAGACTCGTAACAATAAAAATTCAAGAGCACTGTCATTTGCAAATTACATAACAAGCGATCACCTTATAAGACATTCAAAGTAAAACCGCTTTGGTCGGAACAGCTAAAGTTTTGCTGATATTATTATTTTTTCCGTCGTAAAAAGGTATACTATACTTGTGATCTACCCATATTAGATTTAAAATCCTTAAAACAAGAACAATCAAGCACAACTCCTATCAAAGAGAGCTGCCCTTAGAGTATTAATATTTAAATTGGATAGAAGCATAAAAAATACAAATCATAGAAATGATAGCACATACATCAACAGTGTCTAACGGTGGTTGGGTAATGGAGGGAGAATGATTCTGACCATTAGATTACAGGAACAAAACTGTACAATTTATTTTGCCAGTAAGAATAATGATAATGAGGTCTCTTGAGAAAAAAAATCTATTTAAAAAGTGCTGAATCGACTGGTTGTAGATATGGGGGAATGAAAGAGATTTTTTTTTATAAAAAATATCAGATATTTAAATTAGTTTTGAATCTCATCGCTTTTTCGCTGAAGTAAAACCATTTCACATAATGAATAAATGTATCAATATAATTTAATTCGATGTTGTTTTCTTAAAAATACATATTAGTGACCATGAAAAGTTAAAGTTCTTAAAATATCTGAAGTGTAATAAATGAGGTCACTAAAATAGAAATGAATATGTTAAATGATATGCATAATAAAAAAATATAAATTTTTCACCATGATGTGAAGTATTCATGGAGAAGTATTTATGCTATTTATTCTACGTACATATCTTTGCACATATTCATTTCTATTTGAGTGGCCTCACTTATTACACACACAAACACACACACACACACACACAACACACACACACACACACATATATATATATATAGTATATAATATATATATATATATATATATATTATATATACATATATATATATATATATATATATATTATATATATATATATTATATAATATATATATATAATATATATTATACAGATATATATATATAATATAATTATATATATATATATTATATATATATATATATATATGTATATATAATATATATATATATTAATATATATATATATATATATATATATATATACATATTGTGACGAAGTGCCCAATATCTGGTTACTACATCTTACCAATCGAAAGAACTAGTTACTTCACAACAGCCAGACACCTGAACCTTCATCACAAAACAAAATTACTGAATACTCTAAAGGTAACAGTGATCCCTTACAAAACTTAGTAATCATATAAGAAATCAGACTAAGTTCATTAAAACAGGTGTGAGGTAATCTTAATTAAAGAGCATCACTCCATCAACAATTTCAAAAGTCTCCGTATTTCACTGGTACTAGCTCACTTCAGTAAAGTTGAGGGAAAACAGCACAATTAACATGATATTAGTTCAAAAAATTGTAAGTGAAATTCACAATCTCAGGGAAATTTACTTTTACTTGAAGACTGAAATATGAATTAATTCTTGAATTAATCATTGGAAAAATTAAGTCAAAATGAATTTATCCAGAAAATAATTAATCGAGATATTGAATTCTTCAATTAAAATTCTACCTGCTAAACAACAATTTAAATTAAAAAAAAAATGTAATACAAATTGTATTAAATTTTTTTCTTAAATTTAAATTGTTGTTTAGCAGGTTGAATTTTAATTGAAGAATTCAATATCTCGATTAATTAATTTTCTGGATAAATTCATTTTGATTTAATTTCTCCAATGATTAATTCAAGAATTAATTAATATTTCAGTCTTCAAGTAAAAGTAAATTTCCCTGAGATTGTGAATTTCACTTACAATTTTTGAACTAATATCATGTTAATTGTGCTGTTTCCCTCAACTTTACTGAAGTGAGCTAGTACCAGTGAAATACGGAGACTTTTGAAATTGGTTGATGGAATGATGCTCTTTAATTAAGATTACCTCACAAACCTGTTTTAAAATGAAACTTAGTCCTTGATTTCTTATATTGATTACTAAGTTTTGTAAGGGATCACTGTTACCTTTAGAGTATTCAGTAATTTTGTTTTGTGATGAAGGTTCAGGTGTCTGGCTGTTGTGAAGTAACTAGTTCTTTTGATTGGTAAGTGTAGTAACCAGATATTGGGCACTTCGTCACAATATGTATATATATATATATATATATATATATATATATATATATATATATATATATTATATATATATATATATCATATATATATATATATATATATATATATATATATATATATATGTATATATATATATATATATATATATATATATATATATATATTATATATATATATATATATATATATATATATATATATATCAGTTCACAAGTGTTGAATCAAACAGATCAACGAGAAAATACATAAAAGACACAATCAAAATATAAATGCACAAATATGCCAACGCACAGTAAAATGCAGAAATTACCAAAACCAAAACACACACAAAACATTAAACATACAACACAAAAATATTTCAAAAGAATCAAAGACAAATACAAAAGAAAAAAAATTCAATGTTTAGAAAAATGGCATATATAAATTCTTTTAAGTGCACTTACAATTTGTAAAACTTAATGTATACCCATTACCAACTGCAGTTTCACTCAAAAAGGTTTGTTACGTATCTTCAACTAACACTTACATGGCGCCACACAAAAACAATAACACTGTATGTTCAGATTCCACTAATTATTACGTTGCTAAGAAATTAAACAGAGCTAGTAATATCGACTGACCAACTACAAAAATAGAAGTAACATTACGGTAAGTAACCCAAAGTCCAGAGAACGAGAGAGAGAGAGAGAGAGAGAGAAGAGAACCCCATCGGGCTCGTAACTGCCTGGTAGTGTCAGGATAGAATGATGCATTTATATTCATATATGGGCATATAGGGGCGTCCACGGACGAACCCATTCGTGTCAAAAACATAGTCCCGTCACGTACATGATGTAACGGAATTTTCCACTCCAGAATAAATTACTTATGAGTTGATAAGTCCTCTTTTGACAAATTGAAAGATGTAAGAGTTAATTTATCAGTGATATTAAACATTTTCATAACAAAAGAATCTCCAGTTATGAAAATAAAATGAAATGATATCGTTTCATGGAAAGTTACCGAAGGATATGATGCAATATCTAGTGACTCTTACCAAATTACCTATGTGTATTAAAGCCCAACTGCGTTCGTTGCACGACTGGCTCATCGGTTTTTCAAGGGGTGAGTAACAGGCGAACAGAGCATCCTTTCTCTTGGGTGTCCTATGCTACCTTCTCTCTCACTGCATATTACGTTATTTTCCTTCTCAACTATCATTCATACATTAATTAAGTATATTATCTTTAAGCTAACTTAAACACAGGAATCTGAACATAAAACATACATTTTGCAATATTACACACAATTACTGAGGGGAATTTATTGCAATAAAAAAACAACAGCAAAAGGTTCCTCCCCCAAGAAAATTAGCTATTCCGGGGTTGAATCTAATGATTCACAATGGGATATATAATCGGTAAGCACATTGTTCTTGCCCACTGTGCTGCACCTTTAAATTATATGGTTGCAAAGCAAAGACAACCTTGTTAACCTTTGATTATGATTTTTAATCCTCTGTATAAATGACAGGGGATTGTGATCAGTCAACACTAAAATTTCTGCATTCCTATGTCTGTTCACATACACTTCAAACTTTTTTAATGCTGTAATTAAGGCAAGAGTTTCCTTCTCAATTGTAGAATATGTTCTCTGGTGTTTTTTTTTTTTTCAGTTTCAAAGACAGGACACACACAGTATAAGATATTATTTACATCTTCTTGAAGTAGAACAACTCCAATTCCACAATCAGAGGGATCAACTTATTTCACAAATTTGCTATTAAAGTCTGGAACTTGAAGCACTGGTGTTGAAGTTAAAATGGCTTTTACCTTCTCAAAGTGTTTTTGATATTTTGGAGTCCAAACAATCTTAATCATGAGGGAATAGAACAATTCATGATTTTATGGGGACTTTAAGGTCATCATAGACGTCCATTTCACAGCTAAGAGGAGTTATGAAATCAGTTCTATTAACCAGTACTACTTCACAATAAATACAAAAAAACGATTAGTGTTCAATTTTATAATACTTTCATTCACAGTTTGTGATAAAAATTAAAGAAAATAAGTTACCAATAATGTAAACGGCAAATGTTCTTCTCCCTTAGTATTGTCAACATCTACTCTTTTCAGTCTCGCGACGGTAAAGCCAGCTATTGATTTAATTACTGAATATAACGGTAAGCAATTCTGGACCACATTGGGACGCTGCAAAAACCCTTAAGTAATGCTTACTTTACAGCCGCTCTCCCCCTACCGGCACTGCTAGCTCTTTGTTATTCCACTAAATCAGTAAAAACTCATTAAACAAATTTGCTCGTGGGTGCAAAGTAGTTACAAGGGATAGATTAATGGGTTAATGATTTTGACCCTTTTTGAGCATGTGGAATACCTCGAAGTGGCCCTGACCTCTATGGTTTAAGTTAGGAATATGTTGAATATTAAAACAACTGATATCTGATCTAGTAACTACTCATCAATTCTTGTGCACTGTCCTTTTACTATCATTCAAAGATAGAACAAAATTAATATATTCAGTATAAAACTATTTCATGTATTTTCACTAAATATGTACTCTGCAAAGACTGAACGTGACAATTATAAAGAACAAAAAACAAATATTCGAAGAGAGAGAGAGAGAGAGAGAGAGAGAGAGAGAGAGAGAGAGAGAGAGAGAGAGCATACCTTCAGAGTCGGAATGGTCTTCACCTAAAACCTCCGGAGCAATAATTCAATTAATTCAATTATGTTATCCAAAGACCAATACATGTTTGAGTTGGACATGATGCACAGTAATAAATCTAAGAAAAACTAAAAACGTTCTTAACTCAGTCAGGATAGAAACAGACTTAAATCTGATTTTGTGTCTGGCAGCGTCGTAATTTCATATTCAAAGTCAGAACAAGGGCATTGTTTATGCCCTCTTTAATATCAAACACGGATATTTCGTGGTTTTGTCCTGTTAAAAGTTCGACCGTGTGGACACGCATAAGTTGAGCCCTTATAGGAAGAGAGGGTGGGAAGGTGATGACATCTAAAAATGCCAAAAACCTCAGATATTAGTGTCTAATCCATAGCTTTGAGGTCTTTGAGAGGACTAATGACACTTAGACACCGTAAAGTCTAAGTTCATCCCTGATAGAAAGGGGGCATGAGAAGGGGTGAAAATTAAAAGGTAAAGAATGATAAATATTAGTGTTTAATCCATAGTTTTTGAGGTTGCTGGGATGAACAAAGACACTTCCGTTACCTTTCAAGTCAGAGATCAGCCCCAATAAGAATGGGGGTGAGAAGTGGTGAAATGTAAAATGTTAAAAATGCTGGGTAATGTAACTGAAGCAGCTATCTTAACGGAAAGAGAGAGAGAGAGAGAGAGAGAGAGAGAGAGAGAGAGAGAGAGAGAGAGAGTAGTGGAGTAGTGGGGGTTTGGGAGGAGGAGGAGGAGAGAGAGAGAGTTTACCGGTTGTCTTTCAGTTTTTCGGGGCAGCGCTGGGTTGGTCAGTTAGTATTCTTATAGAATGAGAGGAGTTGGTCACCTTGAAAGTGTAACATGTATTTGTTTTTAGATATCAGCTGCACTGGATTATGGAATATGCTTGTGACAAGCCCGTAAAATTCATTGAAGGTATTTTCATTCTAGAAAGGATGTCTAGAATCCAGTAGATTTTCAGTAAGTGGTCTTCCTTTGATTAAAGGGCAATTTCAAAGAGCATATACGTATATCCTTGATTAAAAGTAAGAACACGAGTATATTCTAACACGAACGAATTGACATAGCAAAAATTTTAATTCCTTCACAGATACTAGATTTCTATCCATGAAGACTAGGCCAATTGTCAAAATTGAATTCGCCTGTAAACTCATAGAGACGGGGATCTTAGTTTGTGCATTTTGAGACTGGACACTTCATGTTCAAAGACAAAATATAGAGAGGGAAATAGAAAAGAATTAACAGCATAGTTTACCACGTCGGAAACATAATGTAATTAAATGATGCTTTTGTGAAATGCCTCGGACAGAGAGAGAGAGAAGAGAGAGAGAGATAGAGAGAGAGAGAGAGAGTTTTCAATGCATATTATTAATTCATTTCTAAGGATGGGTTACTTAGTGACACAATTTTGTTCAGTCCCCTTTCCAGGCTTTAATTTATCGGTCCATTTGTTCCCATACGTCGTGTTGAGAACTGCGCAAAAATAAAATTTCGTTAGCCAGCAAAACTCTTCGTATTCCCCTTCCACAAGATATATTGGTTTTATTTCACTGTTGTATTTCTACCTAAAATATAATATTTAGATATTCACGTTATGCAAAAATAGAATGAGATATGGCAATATGGAAATAGATAACTACAAAACTATATATGTGTGTGTGTGTGTGTGTGTTTGTTTGTTGAGTATGTTTCTATTTATGTAATTTACATTATAAGTTTGTTACAATACTTAGAGAGAGAGAGAGAGAGAGAGAGAGAGAGAGAGAGAGAGATGCAGTGATGATGCATTTTATTTTCATATATATATATATATATATATATAGATATATATATATATATATATATATATATATATATATATATATCATATATAAATATATATATATATATATATATATATATATATATATATATATATATATATATATATATATATATATATATATATATATATATATACTGGGTGTTCCGAAATTAGAGGCCCGCCCCCCATCTACAGAACAAATGGAAAGTTACGAAGTATTCTGCTATAGCCTATCTGCATGTACATTATTTTAAGTTTCTATTAAACTATTTTTCATTTACATTTCTTGTATTTTCAGACTGTGAGGCGGAGTTAGGTACAGCTACGACTAACAACACGGAGGGAATCAGATGGATTGACTGAACAAAAATCCATACGACTGTAATTACAAAAAGAGTGAGAATCTTGGAAGGCCTGAAATCTTTTCTCAGGAGTCAAAAGACATCATAGCTGATGCAGTGGGTAGACCAAGAAAGTCTTTACGTAAATTGGCGCTTGAACTAGAAACAAAAAGGGGAAAGATGAGAAGTTATAGTGCTTAATAGGGATTAATAGGAGATAGGTACCTAGGATCCAACACACCTGGAGAATTAATAACCTTCCCGAACTAACATAAACATGGGTACAATTTAAGAGGTTTACAAAAAGATTTAGTCCAACTGCTCAGACACAAGGGACAAGACAAATAAAGAGTTATACAGGGTGGCAGCTCACCACATTGAAACCTTTGGTAAACAAAAACTTATTCATAAAACATATTAAACACACATATAAAAAGAAAATTTCTATGAGACAACTACTTTGTAAGTAGGTCTGTGATTGTATCTTTGAGGTCATTCTTAAATATGTTACAAATACAAGGGTCTAAATGAAACTGGCCACGGCTGATATTAAAATTGCAATGGGAAGTAAATTGTTCAATGGCAGATTCTAAGAGATTTCGTGATAAGACATTTTTTTTATCTTGCAACTACTGAACTACCAATCTAATTTATCCAGTGTTTGTTTTCACTTAAATGAATGAAAATTGCATTAAATGTTTGCCCAGTTTTGACAGAATGTTTTCGCTGCTTGATTCTTACTTCTAAGCCCTTGCTAGATTACCCGAGATAAAAGGAGGGGCAGTTCATACATGGAATTACATGTATTGTGTTGTTGCTTTCCCTGGGGCCATTTTTTATAACATTCCTTTTAGTGTGTTGTTATAGGAAAAAACGAGGTTGACCGTAAAAGATTTGATCAAAGATTTTATGGTTTCAAAACCGTTAAAATAAGTCAAGCTGAGAATGTTCTTAGAACTTTTTTTCTCTGTGTTACTTATACTATAAAACTTTTTTGTGGGCTTTATTATAGCAAATATCTAATATATATGAAGGATAACATATAACTTTTCCTATTTTTCTTATGTATTCAATTTCTTGATCCAAGTATTGGGGACTGACAATGGGTAATGCTCATAAAAACATTAAAAAAAATAATATTTTGATATTAAGAAATGAACATGAGTTAAGTTGTTGGTCGGTTTCCTATAAATACTGAATTTACATTGAAATGGTTCTCTATGTATCAAAACATCTAAGAAAGGGAGGCAATTGTCGTTTTCCAAGTCTGGAGTAAACTTAATTGATGGTACCTGGTTATTTAATTTAGACAGTAAATCATTCACATCAATTCCAGCAATGCAAAACAGCTAAAATATCATCAACATATCTATATCACTGTAAAGGAGTATAAATGATATTAGGTAAATAGCGTTTTTCAAAGAATTCCATGTACAAGCTTGAGAGGAGTGGTGGTAAAGGGTTGCCCATTGCCATAACAAATATTTGTTGATAAAATTCGCCATTGAATATAAATTTACAATCACAAATGCACAATCTTGTGAGTGAAATAATGTGAATTACAGGTAGAGGTAATTCATGCTGAGTTAGTTCATTACTAAGATATTCTAAAATAGGGTCTATAGGGACTTTAGTAAAAAGAGAACATACATCAAAACAAACGTATCTATCAGTGGGGCAAAAAGTAATTTTGTTTAATTTATCAACTAAATCTAGGGAAAAATATATATGAGAATCTGAGACAGTTCCAAGCAACGGGGACAAGAGCTTAGTGATATAATTCGAAAGTTTATATGAAATTGAGCCAACAGTACTGATAATAGGCCTCATAGGATTATTTTCTTTGTGTGTTTTGACTAATCCATACAGGTAAGGTAGTGAAGGAAATTTGACCGATAATTTGCCTAGTAGTTCTGTTTTATCTGTAAGGATTTTTTTTCACTGAGCTATTTAAGTTTTTTATGACTTGATCAAGGGGATTTTTGTTAGTTTTTTGTAAGTCATGTCATCATCCAGTAGGGCTTGCATATGTGATATGTAGTCAGCTTTATTTATAATTACTATACTATTTGACTTGCCAGCGTTGGTGATGATGATAGTATTGTCCTTTTAAAGATCAAGCAAACTTTTCTTATAGCGAGCAGGGAAGTTACTTTCATGCTTTACATTGGCAGCTCCGTAAACAATAACTTAATTATGTCAACATGATTTTGAGGAAGATCACAATATTTTTCATATTTACTTAGGGAATAGGCAAACATTAATGCAGAAGGTCGACTTGTTATAAAGAAAGATAAACCATATCTAAGCACACTTGTTTACTTGATAAGTTGACAATACAATCAGTCCACAATTAGTCCAATCACTGCTATCAATGAGATTTTTGAGTTTTCTGTCGAGTTTCCTTTTTAGAGTATCTGTAGTCCTATGCAGTTTTTCCTAAATTTCTTACCGCAGAGAGTACTTCCAATCACCTGGGATAGAATGATTGAAAAAGATCCTTGTTTTCTCCAATTCCTTGAATGTTTCTTTCTCTTCTTGCTTGGCGGCTGCTATGTGGTGTTTTAACATCATGGCAATAAATTCATTAAAAGAGTGATGGTCATAACTTCTTAACACAGATAAAGAAACTTCTAAGAACACTCTCAGCTTGCCTTATTTTAACGGTTATGAAACCATAAAATCATTGTTAAAATCTTTTAATAGCACACTAAAAGGAATGTTAATAAAAAATGTCCCCAGGGAAAGCAACAGCATAATATATAAAATTCCATGTGTAGACTGCCCTTCATTTTATCTCGAGCAATCTAGCAAGGGCTTAGAAGTAAGAATCAAGCAGCATAAATATTCTGTCAAAACTGGGCAAACATCTAATGCAATATTCATTCATTTAGGATAGGTTTCGCTATATTGGTACCCTGTTAAAGGTGCGTGCAGGTCGAGCTTGACCCGAGCATACAGAAAAATTTGCGAAAATGTTATTTTTACTAGAATGCTTTACATTTTAATTTCTAAAATCAATTAAAGCATTGATAAAAACTACTGAAAAGGTAAATAATACCCCTCTACATATTAGATATTTATTATAAATATATTAAAAAAATATGTCTATAAAGAAAATAATTTACAAAAATATTTACAAAAAAAACAAAATAAGCTATATACACACAAACAATGGGGCATCCTTCCTAATTCTACTATCTACAATATGTGACTGCCAGAAGAGGTGCCGGATCCATAGAAGTCAAAATCTGAAAAGAGAAAAATAGAGTACGCTTTTTTGGCTAAAGAAATTTGTTATAATTTCACAAATTTTGTTATAGAACCTAAATGAAATAGGAAATGGCTAATTGTTTTTTTTATAGGATAATCTCATGTTATCGTAGAATGGAATTATTTTTAAAAAATATGCGCTAAGATGTAATTTACTGTTATATTAGGGGCAAAATCTAAAGGTCACTTTTTGACCTAGGTTCGCCATGAAATTTTCTTATAAAAATCATTGTAACTATTATAAGATTTGATTTACGCATGAAAATATACTAACATATCAGATTCTATAGAAAACAAGAATATATAGAGATATGCCAACTCACCTCTCGGGTATGTAAACAAAATGGCCACAATCAACATCAAATTTGACTGCGAAATCTGCCTCCTGAACTATCTGACTTGTACTAACAACACTATAAATTGAATTTGTTATGGTGAACCAGTCACTCTTTTTTTAATTAATAGTATATGAGGGTGTATAGCCATTTTTGCAGTTAGGAAGATTTCTGTAAGAACATGTCATAAGATAAAGCTCAGAAATGTTATTCTCTCTCTCTCTCTCTCTCTCTCTCTCTCTCTCTCTCTCTCTCTTCCTACAGTTGGTGGCCTCAGCTGAGATGTCATGATTTATTGACATAAGCTGGTATAATCTCTCACAACAAACGGCATAGACACACTACCCCCCCTGTCTCCCCCTCGTCGTCGTCATAGTCATTTCAAGGTCATCTGCTACCGCCTCCAACCCTCACACACGCAAGCTGTTTGCCGTCAGAACACTGTCTGCTGGTCGTTGTTGATGAGAACTGCGAAAAATTAAAAAACTGACAAATTGCCATTCGAAGGAAATTAGACCATATGGGAATATAAGGCATGCATATGGTAAAACACACCATCTACCCACAGTTTTCAACAATACAAAACTATACAAGTATCAACAGTGTTCGACAGGAAATCACTACTTAATAACTTTGCTTTGCGATCACCCACCTGTTAAATGTGCATGGGGGTCGAGCTCAACCTGAGCAATTCTCAAAAAAGGGGGAAAGACAAAGGCAAGGCAAATGTAGGTTCTGACATGATTGTAGTGCATGGACTACTGGCATCTTGCAGGTTGATCACACCCATATTCCAGATAAACGATGATTTACTGGAAAAAAAACCATGTTTTCTGAAACACGTCTTGGGTCGCACATGACCCGTTGCACTTATCCAGGGTAAGTGAAAACAACCACTGGATAAATTGGATTGGTAGTTCAGTAATTGCAAGATCAAAATATGTCTTATTACAAAACTCTCAAAATCTGTCATTATCAATTTACTTCCCATTGTAATTTTACTATCAGTTGTGGCCGGTTTCATTTAGGCCCTTGTATTTGTAACATGTTTAAGAATGACCTCAAAGATACAATCACAGACTTACATACAAATTAGTTGCTCATAGATATTTTCTTTGTATTTGTATGTTTAATATGTTTTGTGAATAATTTTTTGTTTACCATAGGTTTGAATGTGGTCAGTTGCCGCCCTGTATAATCCTTTATTTATCTTGTACCTGTGTCTGAGCAGTTGGACTTAAACTTTTTGCAAACCTCTTAAATTGTACCCATGTTTATGTTAGTTTGGGAAGGTTACTAATTCTCCAGGTGTGTTGGATTCTAGGTACCTATCTCCTATTAATCCCTATCTGTCACTTGTATGAACCTTCCTTGTCCTCTCAGTTTCTCATGTATGTCAGTCAACCTGCTAAGTAAAGGACATTGAGTCGAAAGATCTTACAGCTACTCCAGTGTTTCACTTTCCTTCGTGGCTTTTACCTTTATTTATATGTATGTGTGGATGTGTGAGTGTGTGTGCGCATGTGTGTTTGTGTGCGTGTGGGGGGATGGGGGGGGCGGGGGCAGGGGGCTTAGTGTTTGTGTGCCTGTGTTCAAATATTTTATTTCATATGTTTCGAGATTTTTCATTACTAAAAGTGGATTCCAGTATTCAGTTGTATTGCACAAATGACAGATTTTGGTATTCCCATTATATATTATATATATATATATATATATATATATATATATATATATATATATATATATATATATATATATATATATATAGTATATGATATTCTATTCAGCAAGATATATATAGACTTCAGGAGGGTCCATGATACACATATTGTTAAAAAGGCCAAGTTTATTAATAGCAAAAAACGCTTCCCACTATTCAGTGCATCATCAGTCTGTGAAAAGTAAAAGACACAATGAAATACATTATTAACATGAAAGCAATTCACAATGTAATTAAAATTGACAAGTTAAAACAATAAAAAGTAAAAGCATAAAAAGCACATAAAACAGAAAACAAAAAGAGACTACCAAAATACCAACCGTCCATATGCAGGAGAGAAGACGGAATGACATACAATGGCGTCCAAGGCCAGACGACGCTATGCCAGATACAAAGTGCTGAGGAAGTATTACTATTGAGAGAGGGACCCGTCTTTTAATATATAATGATTCTAAAGTTGTTAAGTGGTCTGGGTCCCTTACATAACCAATTATTGAGAAGTGTTGCTTCAGGACTTCGGTTTTACATAATGCGGCATGATTTCTAATATTAGAAAATTCTGGCTTCTTGATTCTTTGGCCAGTGCGAAAGCTAAAACCCAGATGGCTGCTTAAAGAATTCATTTCAAAATGTATGTTTAGAGTTTAATAGATTATTCAATTTCCATTAACTTATTTGCTAGAAGTGAGGATCGTCACCGCCTTACCTTCATAAATTACGTTTTTTGTCACATTAAGTTTGGAAATAAAAATGGTATATTTGGTAGACCATGAGTTTCATTTAGCCTTAGATTAATTTGTACTATGATATGGGGGCAGGAGAATGGGAACCATTCTGGGGAGATTTTGACGCACAGTTGCGACTTTGGTGATCTTAGAGGTAGGCGTTTTTCCTCTTGATCTTTGAGATTTAGATCTGACGATAAAGGGGAAAAGAGAGGATAATATATATATATATATTATATAGTATATATATATATATATATATATATATATATCTATATATAATATATATACATATTTTTTTTTTTTTTTTTTTTTGTGTTGCATTTTGTCTGCCTGTCTGTGTTTGTACGGATGTTAATTTTCGTAATGTCTCAAGATCTTTTTATCACTAAAAAAATTATTTCAGTATTCAGTTGTATTTCGGTAATGACAGATTTTGGCATTTTGCCCATTATCTTGATATTTCTTGAGAACTTTTTTTTTTATCAAAGGCTAGCTGATATATTCTATCATAATCAATAAATTCCAAGACATATCTCCCTCAGACGAGTTCCAATAATATATATATATATATATATATATATATATATATAATATATATATATATATATATATATATATATGGATATATATATATATATATATATTTATTTATGATTATAATCACTTTAGCACGTGATTCGTTTACCACACATATCCACAGGTGAAAATAATAGAAAGGGTGTAGGTCCTGACCGGTTTCGGCTTTATTTTCAAGCCATTGACAAAGGGCTGATACATAGTATTAGAATTCACAAGTAGAGACAGTACTGACGAACATTTGGCTAAAATTTACAATAAATTCTCAAGGGATACTACCAGTCCACACCTGACTGGTGTCAGGGAGGCGGGGTTGGACATCTCATTACCGCTACTGCCCCCTTACTGTGTTTACAAATATAATAATCCTAGTTCCGTACATTTATAATGCCTACCTTAAAATTTAAACAGTTTACAAATTTCTTTTGATATTAAAGGATCAAGTTTATACATTCCTTGACTGATGTTCATACTATTATTGTAACTTTCTTTTATAAAACTAGTTTTAATGATATTCCTTTCCATTGCATTATTAGAACACACAAGCTTTTTTGCCCCTTCCCAGTTAATAGCATGTGCGTGCATTAGGCTTTGGGTTGTCTTTCTTCATTTGTAACAAACCCACAGCTTTATCAATAGCGACATCCTATATAAGTTTGAAAAATATTGTGACCTACCACAAAATCATTTAGACATTATCAAAGGCAAGACATATAGTGCTACGCATGCCTATCATGAAAATAACTTCCCCGCTCGCTACAGAAAAAGTTTAAAAGAATTGGAGAATGATAATAGCTTACATATTACCAAGTCTGATAAATCCAATAGTTTAGTGGTTCTGGACAAAACTGACTACATATCACGCATGCATACTTTACTAGAAGATGAAATAACTTACAAAAAACTCGCAAAAAATCCGTTGGACCATGTAATAAAAAAACTTTAATATCAATATCAAACAAATTCTTAAAGATAAAAAAGAACTTTTGTGTAAGTTAACCGTAAAGTGTCCCTCATTACCTTATCTATATGGCCTAGTCAAAAACTCATAAAGGAAAAAAAACAAACCTATGCGCCCAATTATTAGTACTGTAGGATCAATTGCTTATAAACTATCTAAATATCTTACTAAATTGTTATCTCTGCTACTAGGAACTGTATTTAATTGACACATCCAGAATTCTCTTGATCTTGTGGAAAAATTAAATAGCATTGTACTAAATCCTAGAGATATATTTGTCAGTTTTGATGTATGTTCCTTGTTTACAAAAATCGCTATTGACTCTGTGCTAGAATATTCAAGTAATGAACTTGTACTGCATGAATTGCCTATGTCCGTTAGTCACATAATTTCCTTGATTAAGTTATGTATTTGTGATTGCAGATTTATTTTTAATGGAGAATATTACCAACAAATACTTATCACTTCTCCTTTCAAACTTCTATATGGAATTTTTTGAGAGACAACACCTCCCGAATATCACACTTGTCCCCTTAAAATGGTACCGATATGTCGATATCTTAGTAGTCTTACATGTTGGTATCGATGTAAATGATTTACTGTCTAAATTTTATAATTTAGTGCCATCCATAAAACAAACTGTTTGAAACTGAAAATAACAATGTCATCCCTTTCCTAGATGTTATTAATACATAGAGGGAATCTTTCCAATGCAAATTGTCATTAGTTTATAGAAAAACCCACCAAATAATTTTGTAATATGGTACGATTTTTTCTTATTCTGGCCACCATCTTAATATTAAAATTTAAATTTTTTCATCTATGTTCCTACGCACTTTACGTATCACGAGTCCACAATATCTTGACAAAGAAATAGAATACATAAAAAAGATAAGAAACGATCTCTGCTACCCACCTCCTTTAATTGATTTATGTTATCAAAAAGCTCACAAAAAATTTAATTGTGTTGCTATTAATGAAAAAGAAATGCCTAAAAATGTACTTAGCTTACCTTACTTTCGTGGATTTGAAACCATAAAATCAATATTTAAATTATTTAATGTTAATGCAGCATTCT
Source organism: Macrobrachium nipponense (assembly GCF_015104395.2). Lineage (NCBI taxonomy): Eukaryota > Metazoa > Arthropoda > Malacostraca > Decapoda > Palaemonidae > Macrobrachium > Macrobrachium nipponense. Next base: position 54,973,348 of record NC_061100.1, read on the forward strand.
CTTATAACAATACGATTAAAGATATGCTAATTAAGAATAGTCTCGTAACAAATAACAACATCATTTACAAAATTCCTTGTAAGGATTGCCCATCGTTTTACATTGGTCAGTCAAGTAAAAATTTATGTGTACGTATTAAGCAGCATATGTGTTCAGTTAGAACAGCCCAGACTTCAAATGCACTGTTTATCCATCTGAGTGAAAAATCTCATTGTATTAATTGGGGTGATACCTCTGTAATTGCTAGATCTAATGATAATGTTTCATGAAATTTTACTGGAATCGGCAATTATACAAAATCACTAATAAAAACAACCAAAATCTTAGTCCGGGAATGTAGTATTTGGACCCATATATTTGTAAGATGTTTATGAAGGACCTTAAAATAAATGAACTACTAATAAATTAGTCCCACATATATATAGTTATTATTTCTCTCTCTCTCTCTCTCTCTCTCTCTCTGCTACCTCTCTCTCTCTCTGTTCAATTTTCTCTCTCCCCTCTTTCTCTTCCTCGAATACATACATACATATATATATATATAGTATATATATATATATAGATATATATATATGATATATATATATAATATAGATATATATATGATATAGATAGATATATATATATATAAGATATAGATGATAGATATATATATATATATATATAGATATATATAAAAGACTAGACATATATATATATATATAGATATTATATATAGATAGAGTATATATATATATATATATATATATATATATAGATATATATTAGATATATATATATAGTATATATGTATATATATATATATATTATAGATATATATTATATATATATTTATATATATATAGATATATATATATATATATATGTATATGTAAATATATATATATATATATATATATATATATATATATATATATATATATTATAGTATATATATAGATATATATATAGATATATATATATATATGATATTATACATATATATATATATATATATATATACATTTTTTTTCGTTTTTTTCATTAATGATATATATATATATATATATATATATATATATAGCATATATATATATATATATATATTATATATATATATATATATATATATATTATCATATATATATATATATATATATATATATATATATATATATATATATATAATATGTATATAAATTTAAATTTTTTTTTCGTTATTTTTCATTAATAATAATTTTTTGTAAAAATTTGTGTAAATTTAATGATATTGAGTTGTATATGTTCCTTGTTTTTTTTTTCAAAATGTACTGTTTTTCTGGAAGAATAACCTGCTTACCGCGTGTGTACCCTCCAAGGTATGGCTTCCTCAGGGCGTTTCCTCATTTCTGTAGAGGGAAATCGACCTTACTACTAATCTTGTAGTGTCAGTTTGGATATTAAGCCGTCTTTTGACTAGGTTTTTCTCTGTAAAATCAGTTTGTGCCTTAGTAAAGGGTCGGAACAAGA
>NC_061100.1:54975335-54993584 GCF_015104395.2 Macrobrachium nipponense
CTAATCAACATGATGTCTAAACTTTATGTAAACAACCCTCTTACAGCTACTAAGCAGCAGGTGAAAAGACATCTTTTAGTAAATGTCACGAAAACGAAAAACTTTAATACCTCAAGATGGAATAAGGACATTTGGAGACAACTATTTCATATATATATATATATATATATACTATATATATATATATATATATATATATATATATATATATATATATATATGACTCCAAACTGATTATGAGTTAGGAAAAAAAAAGTGTTGTTCAGGGTTATTAACAGTTGTTTATCAGCTCTGATTTTCTTTAGCTTTACTTACTATTAGATATTTGGCATGACAATCAGCTACTTTTAAATGGTTTATTTGTCCATAAAATTACAACTAATTTCAGGAATAAAGCTGCGTTGCTGATCCTATTCCATACCAGGGCACCCGACGTGCGTACCCATAAGGGAGCAAAATAAAGGCATCTCCCAACAAAGAATTATACTTAAGCAAACCTTACGTAGTACTTCTGCTATATTTTTGGTACAGTACCAAATTTAGTCCTAACAGACACTTATTGAAACCTAAGGTAATTTTGTCTAATGAAAACGCCATTGAGTCAAAGTTTTGTGCCTGCTAGAAGATGTGATTGTATCACTAACAATGATGAAACTTAAGTAAATCTCTCTTTCTCAAAATATTGAAAAAAGGATAGTCACACATGTTAGTTTTCCGTCAAAAGATAATACTCTAAAGCATAACAAATTTTCGATGAACTGAAAAAAATTTATCGGAAGCTTTTGTGAATAAAATGTTGATTACTGATTTGCTGAGATAAATGCCGTAATTTTGTTGAAAGTTATGCAGTTGACAAAAAACTTAGTCTTGTCCATATTGGACCAAGCGAAATCTCCCATTGTTTTCTACCTGGTATATCTTTTTATTCGTTTCTCAATTATAGGTGACATCAAACAAATTTACTTCGTAGGGCTTTAGAGTATTATCTTTTGACCGAAAACTAACATGTACGACTATCCTTTTTTTCATATTTAGAGAAGGTGAGAGTGACTTTAAATTTCATCATTATTAGTGACTAACTCTACCCGGCCACGCATTGTTGTGGCTCATTCTGGTTAAATGGAAAAGAAAGGAAAGAGAAAGCTCCTTTCCCTTACTCTCTCTTTCTCTCTCCAATCATCACTGTCTCTTTCCTTCTTTCTTCTCACTAATACCAACTCTCTCTCTCTCTCTCTCTCTCTCTCTCTCTCTCTCTCCTCCTCAAAACAACCACTCTTCTCTGTGTCTCTCTCTCACTCACTTTTTCCATCATTCTCCTATCTAACATCTCTACTCTCTCTTTCTCTCTCTCTCTCTTCCTCTCCCTCTCGCTCCTTTCTCTTTCTCTCTCTTTCTCTCTCCAACAATCACTGTCTCATTCCTTCTTTCTTCTCACTGATACAAATCTCTCTCTCTCCACCCAAACACCAGCTCTTGTCTGTCTGTCTGTCTGTCTGTCTGTCTGTCTCAAACCCTCCCTGTCTTTTTTCCTCTTTCTTCTCCCTAATACCCCGTCTACTCTCTCTCACTTCTTCTCCCTCTCATTCTGTCTCTTTTAGCCCTCTTCTCAATTATGTATGATAAATTCGTAAAGTATCTAAGTCTACGGGCAGAACCAGCTCCGTTTAAGGGAATCCCTTCTCATCCCCAACCTCTTCGGAAGGGGGAGGTAGGATGAAACCCCCTGTAAAACCATACATGTATTCGAATGCAATGTTGTGTCAAAATATCAGAGCAATCGGTGAAGAACTTTCAGAGAACAAATGAACATTTACATCTTTATTTTTATAGATATCAATGTGCGATATGCATCAGAGAACTCCGAGATTTTCCTACATAATAGGCACAAAGGCCATACTATGAACTGGAGTAGGGCAGAACTGGTTTTCAAAAGTAGACGTCCATACAAAAGGAATATGCTGGAATCTGCCAGCATCAATCATACCAACAATAAGAACCTGTCAGGAAGACACTGGACATCTGATGATATCAGCGAGTTAATCCGTAGGCCTCTTCTCATGCAGGTGTTCAGAACATTAGCCAGAAGGAAGTTAATAATTTCAGAACACATTAGGGAATAGGTTAACTCCCATCCTTCCTGGGTCACTAATAGATACTTACTGCCACACCTACATATGCTTTGTATATATACTCTAATAAAACATCCCATGTCCATATTTTACCAGTGATCAGGAGCACAGAAACAAGTGCTCGAAATATATGGTTGCAATTCTTGGAATAAATCTAAATGGTATCTAAGATATGCACAAACTCACTTAAAAAATGTGCAGGCTTTTCCTGCCCCTGTGTCCTGCAATAGTCTGCCAATACATTGGAACTCTTCCGCTGGTACCGTTTGTTTTATATCCAGAATTTTTTGGGCAAATTATTTCGCAGTGTTCATCAGTGACTTCACCGAGATTGAATTGGCAAAAGTCCAAGTTTGAGTCCAAAGAAGGATTTTCATCAATTATTCTGTACCAGAAGCTTTGTTAGGAGTTAACAAGTACTCACTGCTTAGTGTTCGTTATAAGATTGTACATCGCACTGTATTCTCTTATTTGGGGCCCTGCCCTTATAGCATCGTGCATCCTGAGTTTATTCCCCGTGTATGAGAATGCACTATCGCCTTTTGCCATAACTATGACTATACTCTGTTTTTTCCATCTGTCCACCCGCCTGTGGTGTTTGTGTATGGTAACTCTGCGTCCCGGGCTTTAGATAGTTACGCTATGTATAAGTTTTAGGTAAATAAAAGGATATCTGGGTGTACATTTGCAACTGAAAAGTGTTTTAATAATTTACAATATGCGAATTACACCGTTAATATTCGAAATGGGATATTGTTGTTATTGTTGACTAAGTTGAATATAACTATCTAAAGCCCGGGACGCAGTGTTACCATGTGCGAGCATCAAAGGCGGGTGGACAGATGGAAAAAACCGAGTACAGTGCCTTCATCACCCTAAGGTTAGATACAGTTATAAGGATCGACAGTAAAAGGACTTACGCAAAGTCATTGACACATCATTTTTTTTTCTGAAAACGAAATTTGGAAACAATAATCACTATAAATGCAAATGAAATCTTGATGGTGCTAATCTACACTAGAATATGAAAAGAAATTAAGTAAAATAATTTTTCTTATGCTTAAGCTTCTCGAAAGTAACGTAATCAACCCTCAAAAACTAACAAGAATCGAACTTACACTGAAATCAAATTCATGTAACATTTTCCAGCAGAACGTTATGACAGTTATCAAAGTTAGGTTTCAAGACAATCATGATACATTTCTGCAAATCCAGTAAAGAACCGTAATGGCTACCTCACCGTGAGAATACTCTTCCGTATAATAACCACTTGATAATGTTCCTATAAGAAATAATATTGAGAGAAACAGAAGACATTAAAAGACAATTTGAGTTTACTTGTCTCCAAAAGAGAAACACCTGCTACAAGAAAAATAACTGTGGGAGGTGAAAGCGGTTCAATTTCTTAAAGATTATCATTACCTTTTGTATTTACAGGACAGCCCTAGGAAGTAATGGCATAAGCAAGAAGAGGGCTACATGGAAGCGTAGGTATTTAACTTCATTAAAGTATAATAAGCAAAAATGTGCAAAATCTATATACTTTAGAAGCCTATTATTGGAAGGCAACATATATTTTGTCTTGTTTACAGAAGTAGAGTTTGAAATTTTAGTTGCATTTTTATTTATAAAAAGAAAATGTACTGCGTCTTTGTGTATTTTCATAATAAAATGTTCTATAAAATTATTGTAGCTTCCTTCAGGTAAAAGTATCACGATGTAACCATTACTGAGGAGGTAATTCATCGATCAAATAATCAAGAACTTTGACCTACAATACAACAATCACTTTCCCTGCCGTTCGTAAGGTTTTGAACAATGAATTTCCGTTGCTTGGTCAATCTGGTTGATCACCTCGGCAATCGAAACGTTTAAGTGTCAATCCCTCCGTCTGTACATGAATAAACCTGAAACATTCAAACAAAAAACTTGTTCGTGTTGATTGATGATTTTAAGAAGTGCACAAACTATTTAATCTTGACAGATCTGAAAAAAGGTGCAACTCATTGACTTGTAAAGGGATTAAGGAAACCAGGAATATCCTTAACGTTTTGTCCGTGTTACGGTCTTATACTGGAATTGCAAAATATAACCTGCACTTTTTACCAAGTATTTGATCAACTTATCTACAGTTGTATCTATAAGCTGGGCTCTTGAAATTATCACGTTAACTGATATAGGAACTTAATCAACCGAGTGCCAAATAGTATAATAATGAGATACACGGACATTAACTGAAAGGCTTGGTTGCTGGATGTGGGTACGGTGGAGCAGATAGTGGATACAACTCTTCTGCAAGCGTGGAGAAAGAGCACATTAATACTCGATAAATTAAAACATAATCTAGCAATTTACTGATTAACACTGCTGATCTGATATAAAAAAAAATGAATCAACGGCTCTAGGCACACTATAAAAGAAATGAATGGACATCAGAATAAGAACAAAAGAATGGCCTGAAGAACCTTGTAACCAGACTTAAAATGTGTGTGTGGGGGGACGGACGTGTTGGAGGTCTCTCTCACGTTTCTTTACAAAAAAGAAAGGGTTTTTCGCTCTTGGTGATTATACCTCTTATAGTAAGATGTGCTAATAGTGTCTCCAAGTAATACCCGGCGTGTAAGCCGGAGAGTGTTGTGCAATTGCAGATATACTAATATTCTTTCTGCTCCAATCAGTGACTTAGAAATCTTTCAAATCACAGCTACTCGAAGCCTATTGGTCCTGGGAAATGGGTAAATGAATGCAGTGTGTGTTAGTGCTTGGCCCCTCCTTTACCGCAAAAATGACATCCGACCAACCTCCAACCATTGCACAAGTGACCCTGGCACCTACCGGTGCCTGTGCTCCACACACAAATTCCGTACTCGAGAACAACTGTCGTTACCTTATACAATACCAATTGAACCTTTTTGGTGTCGAGTCTGCTATACAATCTGTCAGCGATGTCTTCTCCAATGTGGAAATTAACATAGCATATATGAACTGCAAAGATCTGATACCAGAGAAAATTCTCAAGGAGCAATCCGTGAAAAACTTGTCCTCTCACAAAAAAATATCATATATCACTAAGTGGCGAAGAACCTGCTCGGTGGAAATCTATGCTGATGACTCTTACAATCTGCCTCCAAAGGGGCCTGCTGACTTAAGCCTACCTGCGGTGCACCACACGGCAGAAAATGCCTACCATACAGCAAAATCCGTCTCTGAAGTAACTGGACAAAACTTGGAAAAAATCGAGGAGACAAATGATAAATTCTCAAGAATCTGGGAAGTCATCAAAGGACTGCAGGAATCCCTAGACAGTCTTAAACTGTGGAAACAAATAATCTCGCATGGATCTGGGATACGATCATAGGAGTGCAGGAAACGCTAGACAATTGCACAGATATCCAGCATACTCCTTTGAAAGCGGCATCTAGTTTTTCTTCGCCTACCATTCTGCAGGGACTCTTGGTCTCCCAACTTCTCCCTCCCCAGTGCCTCCGGTGGAAGATAGATCTTCAGTGACGATCAGCAGCCCTCGTAATTCTTCCCACCCTATCTCTCCCCCCAACCCCCCATCGTGGATGTGTATGAGAGTGATCATGAGGGGTCTGGTGGCTTGCAGATACATACAAGCAGAAAGAAGAGAAGAACATCTCGTTTGGCCGCTGGAACAGAGCCCAACATTCATGTTTCACCTTACCCGAAACCTGAGAAGTGATGTCACGTAGTAATTCACATAAAGTGGCTTACAGGATTACCTACCTATTTGAACACCTCGATGTCCTTAAAGGCAAGAATTTTGGTCCAAATATATTATTTTCAAGGAATAACCTGATCTGGGACACCCCACCCCCCACCCCCAGGGGGCCTTACTGACACCCCAACCAGGGTCACTTCCACCTCAAGTGCCAGCCAACCACCCACAGCGAGTGACTGCCACTCCCCTGGCTAACCCCCCATCCACCCAAATGATCAGCCCATTCATCTCCCTTCTTTGTGAGTAGCCATGAATACATTAAAAATAATCTTTAGGAATATTTTTGGCCTCAAGAGGAACATTCCTCTCCTAAACATGTTCTTCAAAAACTCCAAAGGCATCATTGCATTGAAAGAAATGCTCCTCTGGCTACATGATCTTGTCATCTGCGATTCAATACATGAAGACTACAGAACCTCCTCAACTTCATCGATGCAAGTTACAGATCAAATCGCAGCTGGTTACACAAAAGGGGGCCTCTCTTTCCTGTGGCACACATCGCTAGACATCATGGTAAATGTGAATACCTATGGGAATGACAGATTGTGGGCTTCAGGTGGCAATGGGTGACTCTAAAATCCTAATAATTAATGTTTGTATGCCCTGGGAAAATAACAATAATTTTGATCTATACAGCATGATTTAGGTGAGTTACACAGTATTATCCACGATTCTCCTGCTGATCATATTTGTATAATCGGGACCTTAATTCTCATCCCACAAAACAATCTTATTATTAACTCACTCGCTTCTGTCAAAATCATGCTCTCCATATTAGCGATGTAATGTTCCTCCCTCCCTCCTCCTATTCATAAGTACAAACTAGAGTGGACACAATTACAACCTCCTGGCATCACATCTAAAAAACTTCATGATTTTATCAAGACCTGCAATATTCGCTACAATCTTTCAATGGGCTACGATCACATCCCATTACTGATATCTTTCAGTACCCCATCCCTCCCTACCGTGACCCCCTAACTGACTGGCCAACAGCTGTAATAGTTGAACTGGCAGACGCTTTACTTTGTACTAACACAGATTGTAGAAATGACCCTCATAGGAGGGATCTGAATTAATTCTATTCGAACATAATTTCTACTATGCTTGATTCGGGCAGGGCTACCCTTAGATGTTGTCAAGGTAATTCTCGTAATATACTGGAATGGAATGACTTGGTTAAAGATCTGTTTTTATATTCACAAGGAATGTTTTTACTGTGGAGGCAAAATGGTAGCCCGAGAGAAGGACACTGCAATACCAATGAGAGAGGTGAGAACGCAGTTCAAACTTGCTCTTAAGCACTGCAGATTAAATGAAAAACAACTAAGAGCCGATGCAATGTCTAGAAACTTAGAATATGGTGATTATCCATGTCTTTGGATAGATATCCAGTCTTTAAATCCCTAAACTAAAATGCTGTCACAGAGAGTAGGGGAAGCAGTCGGTGACGAGGCTATCGCAAGTATGTGGGATGATCACTTCAGCAATATCCTGAATTGCATAAACAATCAAGACTCCTGAAGGGATGTAGATAACGTCTTTACTGATAATATTCAATTTCATTTTGCAGATCATATTACGCCAGGTAACATCAGCGATGCCATAAACAGCCACCCTAACAATAAATCGCCCGGCTGCTATGGTCTTCCCTCGGAAGTTTCCAAATTCTGCCATCTGGCAATTTGTATTTTGCTTACTGCCCTATTCAATGCGTGCATAATTCACCATCATCTTCCAGACTTCCTACTTTTAGTTCACTTGATACCATTAATCAAAAACAAGCTGATTACCCGACTGGGAAACAGCAGCAATTTGCTCATACAAAGCATCCTAAGTAGTGAGGCAAGAAGATCTAAGCTGTGGGGAAGATGGAAAGCACTTCACAGATGAGGGTATATAAGATGTGATGAGGAGAGCATCTTTTCATAGACGTGAAGGTGGACTACAGAGACTTACCAGCCTCATGAAGATGAGTTTTGGCTTTGGCTTTATACCTTACTTGCAGCCGTTACCTGATCCCTGCTTTGAAGACCTTTTCGATTCCCAAGAAGACAACAGACTAGAATATATTACCCAATCAGGTAAATGACATGTGATGTGATGTTTCATGTTTATTTTATGTGAAGTGAAGTATAAAACTCGTCACTTCATGTAAAAGTTTTTTCCACTTTCACTTCATCTCGTCTTCACACATTTATGTTCTCTTTTTCAGATTGGTATGAATAACACTAGGACCCTTGGTGCGAGAAGTGTAAAATACCACAGTTTTGGTGCAGCCATGGAGATTTACCCAGCGCCCAGTGTCAGGACTGCTCAGGCCTTGCTGGATGTGGGGCCTTTTCCGAGGACCAAGAACGGAACGGTCCCAAGAGTTTATTCAGTTCTAGTGACAACAGCGAATCTCTCCTATCTGGAGAAATGTCTGCATACCTTAGCAATGCAGAACAACACGAAGCATAAGTTACTGAACCAGTACAACCCATCAATAATACTGGTGCAAGTGATAGACCTTCCGAACCATTACCTGATCCACCTGAACAATGTCTCGAGCAAGAAGACATTCCAGAATTTCTCGGATTCATTCACAGAGTTAATGAAGAAAAACTCCCTAACTCCTCAGATGGCATGGATAACCTGGCTTTATCCCTCACTGATAGTGGAACAATACCAACTTGAACATCAACAACCATCCTTACCTGAAATCCTGTTGGGGACACAACCAGAAAGGTAACAATGGATTGACCAATACTCGTGGGAATTTCTGATACAAATGATGATTCACATTCAGACACAGCCCCTAACTCCATCTCAAGATGAAGAGCGAGCACTTCCACTGTTGTTGGGAATTCCGGAAGTAAACGAACCGATTCAAGATATTCAAGTTCCAAGAGCGAAGCAGACATCACAATTACTGATGTTGTAACATGGGACTCCCAAGTGACAGAAGCATGTGGATAGAAGGCAACTGGGAGAGGATACGTATGATCAACAAATGGAAGAGGAACCACCCTACTGGATGTTCGTCATCCTACAACGACCAAAACCAAAATCAAGAAAACCACCAGCATTCACCTGCATGTACAAATCATGGTGACCACTGGCACATCACCTTCCAATCAGATCCCTCAAACAAAGCAAGAAAACGAGCCATCATCTGCAATTTTCTGGGATTATCTGATGAAGCCCGCCTCGAAGGGACAGCATCAATAGTTATCATCGGAAATATCAAGCAATGGATTTATCTTATCAGATACGGTATCGACAGGATTTAATTTTTTGGTGCTGGCCACACCGTATTTAAAGATATGCTCTGATACTTTAGAAATAACCCAACTGGAACAGATGCAGTAGATGGACCATGTCCGTACATGGAATCTAAAAGAGAAGAAAGGAGAGAAAAGTCTCAAAGTCCTAAGAAAATAAACGAATTTGAATTTATAGACATGTTATGTACTGAAAAAAAAAAAAGGCATCAAGTGTATTTGACCTGCTCAGAAAACTGTCAAAACAAGAATTCAAAATTCTGTATGGAACACTAGGAAGTTCGTACAAAGAAAAGCTCAAGCAATCATGGTCCTCAACAACACCCAAAAGCAAAACTTATACAAAGGTAAACCTTTTGAATTTATATTGGAGAAGGCTTCAACGACGCCAGGTGATACAAAACACATAGAGTGGCTCGAGTACATGTTCACAGAAAATAAAATCTGCATCGCCGAATTCTTGGCATGGACGAAAATTATAGCTGAAGAAGAGTTAAATAAAATCAATACCCTTATTCTCCAAGGAACAACGGGGACCGCCAAATCACTAACACTCAACTGTCTCATTGGAAAATTGAATACGGGCATCATGACATGATGTGGCGACCAAAACCAGTTCCCCTTCCAGAATCTTCTAAATAAGTTGTATGCATCATTCAAAAACCCAGAATTTCTGAACAAACAGTAGATGACTAGTTACTGTTAGAAGGAGCGGACTTTGAAGTCAATGTGAAATACTCAGACCCTAATTGCTGCAGAGGATACCAATCTTCATCTCTACAAATAAACCAATTGATTATTGGGTACCACCGGCTGATGGAGATGCCCTGTACTCCAGAACCTAGATATTCATCCTATGAAAAGAAATAAAAGGGTTCTCAGACAAACATTCTATTCAGTTTGGTCTCAACCCTCCACCAGGAAGGATCATTTCTTCAGACTTCTTACTACTGTTTGAAAAATACAAGACAGATAAGTGACATACTCAAGAAATATGAGTGAAGAAACACCGAAAAGAGAAGGAGGGAGGAAGAAGATGACTATGATGGACATGGAGCAGTAGATGGAGTCTCCATCATGGAGACTTCATCCATAGGTGCATCAAACTCAAAGATCCTGAAACTATACGTATGACCATTCGACAGCGTTGCTACTGGGAATTCACGCACACAGAAGACGAGCCGCTAAGCTACTTCATTCCACTCAACTGGCTTGAATTCTTTACCTATGCAATCAAAGGAACTGATGGAACACTCGGTAAAACTGTAAGATGGGATGAAGTGGACACCATTGCAGAAAATTTTGGCTTAAGAATCCACAAAGCTGGCATAGTGGTGCATTCTTTATTTCTATGCAGCAAGCCCTTACAGTGCAGTCAGGAACAGCTGTAGAAACGCTCATCATGAATACAATGCCGTACTCAAAAAATACAATTTTACCAATATGTATCTTTAAACTTCCTATATTCATTTATGAAGAGATGATGTAAAGACATAACAATGTTTTATATGAAGAGACAATGTGAAGATCTAACAACTTTTTACAAGAAGTGACGATATCATTCCTCGTCACATCACAAAAAGTAAAGGTACCTCGTCACATCATATAATCTGTACAACAGCAGCTGTTGACCGTAAAGTTTAAAAAAAAAAGGTTCTTTAACTAACGACTACCATGTACCTCAGATACTCAAATTGATAAGACCTGAAAAACTCGTCTACACCACCCAAAGCACGTGTAGTCTTTGCAGGAGTGACGACAGAAGAATTTCTGAACTATTATTTGTCATCAGCCTCTCCTGTTTTCCTATGTTTTGTGTACGTGGGAAAAGCATTTGACAGAGTAAACTACCTGAAGTTCTTCCTGAAGCTGCATAAAAATGGGGTAACGCATTGTTGCACACCTTCGGCTCCCTAAACTGGCTTCGGAAAGGGGCATTCTCTTTCCATACCTGTTTAATACGTCCACAGATGCCTTGAATGTCAAACTGAACTCACTCCCAATCAGATGCTGTCAATGGAACAACTATAAACAACCTCTGTTACACTGATGATATGGTTCTGACTTCCCCATCAGTGCAAGGTCTCCAACAACTCATCGACACTTGCCGCCAATATGCAGAGAAATTTGATATAATTTACAACGAAACCAAGAACCGGTCCATGTCTCTGCTCCTGAGATCACTTAAGCAAATTGCAGAACCACAAATTTTCTTCGGAAATCATAGGATGGAATTCATGCAGAAATTTCCGTATTTGGGTCACATTATCACGGATGACCTAAAAGATACGGCAGACATAGAACAGAGGCACCGTAAATTATGTGCAACTGGCAATGATTGCAAGGAAGTTTGCCTTCTGTCACCGAAACTTAAACTGCTGCTTTTCCGCTCATATTGCTACAGCATCTATGGGTGTTCCCTGTGAACAAACACATCAGGGAGACTGAGACATATCACTGTTGTTCATAATGACATTTTGAGACACCTAACAAACACTCCGTGCTACCACTCTGCCAAACAGATGTTCAAAGAAAACCACCTGGACAATTTAAAAATCCTTGTAGGGTGAACAAAGTCCAGTCTGATCACCCGACTGGGAAACAGCAGCATTCGCTCATACAAAGCATCCTATGTAGTGAGGCAAGAAGAAGATCTAAGCTGTGGGGAAGATGGGAAAATGAGGCATTTGTTCCCTAAATGACTTAATCTCTGTTTTTGCAAAATGTCACCTGCAGAATCTGTCACTATTATTGTATTGCTATGGTTATTGTCATTATTGGTATTTTCCTTTTTTTCATTATTAATGTGATTATAATCAATATATTTTTTACATTCTATTTTTAACTATTCTCAATCATAGTACAGGTATGAGCATTATTTTGACTACCTTCTTTTATACTACCTCAGCAAATATGGATATTGCCGATTAATCTTTGGTTTTCTTTCTTTAGCATGTTATCTTGTGTATCTAGACTGTATGTTATTGTCTATTCTTTGTATATTTCATGTATATGGAATATACAAAGAATAATAATAATAATAATAATAATAATAATAATAATAATAATAATAATAATAATAATATATTATTATTATTATTATTATTATTATTATTATTATTATTATTATTATTATTATTATTATTATTATTATTATTATTATTATTATTATTATTATTATTAAATGCACTGAAGAAGATGAAGAATGGGAAGGCAACCCGGACCAGACATGATCCCGGTGGAGGCATGGAAAGCATTTGGTAGGATGAATGGAGTGGATATACTGTATGATCTTATGATAAAGATCCTTGAACAGGAAAAGATACCAAATGAGTGGCGTGGGAGTATATTGATCCCAATTTTTAAAGGGAAAAGCGATGTCCAAGAGTGTGGTAATTATAGGGGCATTAAATTGATGTCCCACACTTTGAAGATACTGGAAAAGGATGATAGATGCTAGACTGAGAGAAGAAGTACAAATAGGTAAAGAGCAGATGGCATTTATGAAGGGAAGGGGAACAACAGATGGTATATTTTGTCTGAGGCAAATAATGGAGAAATTCGGGGAAAGACAAAGGGACCTACATATGGTATTCATTGACCTTGAAAAGGCTTATGACCGAGTCCCGAGACAAGAGGTATGGAGGAGCCTGAGGGAGAAGATGGTGCCAGAGAAGTATGTGCGATTGATACAAGAGATGTACCGGAATGTATTTACCAGAGTGAAGGCAGCAGTGCTGGGGAGACAGAAGGTTTTTAGGTGAGAGTAGGATTACACCAGGGGTCGGCTCTGAGCCCATTTATCTTTAACATAGTGATGGATATTATAATAGAGGAAGTAAGGGAGACAGTACCATGGAACATATTGTATGCGGATGATATTGTTCTGTGTGCAGAGAGCAGGGAAGATCTGGAAGTGAAATTGGAAAGATGGAGACAAGTACTGGAGGACAGAGGAATGAGAATAAGTAGATCCAAGGACAGAATATATGGTGTACCACCACTGAGGGGGATGATAGAGAAAGTATTCAGCTTGGTGGAGAGCAAATAAGGAGAAGTTGATAAGTTTAAAGTTTTGGATCTTTTGTTAACGCTGGAGGAAGTATGGAAGAAGAAGTAAAACATCGGGTACAGGCAGGCTGGAACAACTGGAGAGCGGCCTCGGGAGTTCTTTGTGATAAAAGAGTGCCACTTAGGTTAAAAGGAAAATTTCACAAGACGGTGGTAAGAACAGCAATGCTGTATGGTACAGAAACAGCAAGCATGAGAAAAGCAGAGCAGAAGAAGATGGATGTGGGCAGAAATGAGAATGCTTAGGTGGATGTCTGGGTGACACGAGTGGATAGGATCAGAAATGACTACATAAGGGGGTCAACTAAGGTGGTGGAAGTATCAAAGAAAGTGCAGGAGGGGAGGCTGAGATGGTATGGACACCTGTTGAGGAGAGATGAGGACCACGCTGGAGGGACTATGGGGGTGGAAGGATGCAAGGAAGAAGAAAAGAGGGAGACCAAGAAAGAGATGGAAGGACTGTGTGAGAGGAGACTTACATGAGAAGGGAATTGATGAAGCAGAAGCGCAAGATAGAAATAGATGGAAACGGCTCATCCAAAACGGCGACCCCATATAAAAAATGGGAAAAAGCTGGGAGAAGAAGATTATTATTATTATTATTATTATTATATTATTATTATTATTATTATTACTATTATTATTATTATTATTATTATTATTATTATTATTATTATTATTATTATTATTAACTATTATTATTATTTATTATTATTATTATTATTATTATTCTCAGTGGATATTTTGTGAATCAACATCAATGGAGCCTCTATCAAGTGGACGTCTTAATGGATACTCAGAGGGGTTCTTCCACTTGAGCTCCCAGCGTCCCTTCCCTTTGCAATAAGTGCATACAGAAGGTGCAGAAGACGTTCCATTCTTTTGCTGCGGTGTACCTAGGAGTTATCTTTTGATTCAGGGAACTGGCGGTAGGATGATAGATGTCCCAGTTATCCGCTAGGCAGCACTCAATGATTATCTTGGGACTTTTCTCACATAGGTTATTGGCTAGAGAACTTGAAGCATAATATAAGAAATCTTCTAGTTGTATGCACTAGCAGTTCCTCAAACGTTGCGATGTCAAGTGCTTCCAATGAATGCTTAATAGTTCGAGTTTTATGATATGCCCAATCTGTCTTAGTTTGACCTGGTTCCTTTGGTTGGCTGAGCCAAATTTGTCTCCAGCATTCAGGAATGATTTCGTAGGTTTTTGATGACCACCTTCCTGATCTCTTTGAGGTCAACCTGATCACTAACGTCCCAATCTGTCCAATTTTCACCAGCTTCCTTTGGTTGGCTGAATCAACTTTGTCTCCAGCATTTAGGAGTGATTCCCTAGGTTTTAATGACGAACTTCGTGACCTTTTCGAGGTCACCCAGATCACTAACAAATAAATAAGTAAAAGGCAACCAGGCTCTTTACACCAATGTATCTTCCAAGGAGCAGGGAAATCTCTATTTTCCTAGGAGAGAAATTCCCGAAGACGTGTTCCAGTTAGTCTAACCATGCTTCTGGCTCGTCTTCGTTCCACCTCAGGAACACCGAGGTGGTATTTGAGACGTGTGAATGAGGCGTGGAGGGTGGTGGAGTAGCTGGCTGCTTCTTCTTTGCTTCTCTCTCCTTCCTCTCCCTCTCCTCATTTGCTTCTGCCAACTTCCTTTCTTCTTCTTTCTGCTTTCTCTCCCTCTCCTCCATTGCTTCTCTCTCTTTCTTTCCCCTCTCCTTTGCTTCTCTCTCCTTCCTTTCCTTCTCCTCCTTTGCTTCTCTCCCCTTTTTTCTTCCTCATTCTCCTTTCTCTCCCTTTCCTCCTTTGTTTTTCTTTCCTCCCTTTCTTCCTCTTTCTGCTGTCTATCCCTTTTCTCTTTTGCTGCTCTCTCCTTCCTTTCTTGCTACTCTACTGTTAATAGGTTTACGAGAGTATCACAAAGTTTGGGAACAGATGAACTTCTAGTATTTAAATAGCTTACATTCGAGAATTTGGGTGGTTCTTTGCAGAAACCAAGTTGGGAGGCAATAAATTGTAAACAATAACAATATTCACAGATAAATGGTTTACACTGGCAATAATATTTATTCTCAAATATGAGGGTTGTAACCTTCAGGAATGATTATGACTCCTTTAGATAGTGGATACTTTTTAAAGAATTGCCAGTAAGTAAAATTTCACATTAAAATCATAACTTAATTACAGGAGCAGGGAAATCTCTATTTTAGTAGGCATAGCTGAAAGTCACTGGTGAGTTTTTGTAAACAAATCAAATACAAAATGGCCGTGGTCATATACCAATGTTTACAGCACCACGAGAGGAACGAGTGTTGGTGGGTCATGTGAATATTACAGACACACGTGTTCTCGCTAACTTACGAGAAACTAAAATGAAATGTACGAATTTTCTCTGATGGAGTGATGCATGTATATGTATAGAAGTAAATTAACGATTGCAATTATAAATTCTTACTCTATTGTGCTAGGAATTCTTTTCAACGGGGTTAATGTAAGAAATGGCTCTGTGTGTCGGTAAGTGTTAGTAGGCATAGCTTAAAGCTGGCCATACATGCACGCTGATTTTATAGTGACTGCCAAGAACCAGTCAGTCTTTAACATCCTTTCAGCATGTTGAACTGACTGGCACGTCTTGCTGTGTGTGCGGGGAAGGGCTGGGTGCAAAAGTTTCAATTTGTGCAATATCTGTATGAGTATGCAGACTCTACTGCACTATTTCCTCGTGGGAGTTGGGTCAGTAAAGAAAAGACTACTGCTGTAAAAGAATGTCGCAGACAGTCAAGTATTTACCTCACGATTTCATTAGAGACTTTTTGGACCTGTACAGAACAGTTCCATGCTTGTAGAAAATATGAAGTCCAGATTACTCCAATAAAATAAAAAGACAAGCAGCCTATGAGCAATTATTGGAACTATGTAAAAAAAAAAAAGGATAAAGATGCAGATTTTGTGAAAACCAAAATTGCCACATTTAGGGGATCATTTCAGAAAGTTGAAAACAATTTGGGAATCAAAGAAATCAGATGCAGGAGAAGACAAAGTATATGTGCCCAAGTTGTGATATTTTTATTTATTGTTCTTTAAAAGCAGACCAAGAAACTGTTGCTAGGAACCTAAATGTTACAATTAACAGTTCCTAAGGAGGTATAGACTTCCTCATTACTGCATCTTTGTTATTTTTGGAGACACAAGCAATAAATGGTCTCCGAAGGCATCATCAGTCATTCTTCGATAATTTCTATAATCTTCTGGGTTATCTTCCTTTAATTCTTTTAATAAAATCATATGATAAAACTTTTTTCTCTTTCTCAGCCATGACTTCATCTATACTTTACGTTTTTTCTTGGAAATTTCATGCTTGTATTGGTCTTGCAGGTGTGAATATCATTATTGCACACTCTCCTTCTACTTGGTGTAAACCCCTCACTCTATCAGGACACTACAAGATTGAAATGAGCATGGCCACTGCATATTATTACTCTGCCTCTCAAAATATGTGTAGAGTAAGTCATCTGCTGAAGCGTGCGCTAATCCCAGCAGGACAAACCCGGTGCCAGTCACGTACGTGTATGGCCAGCTTATGGCTAGAGTGGCTGTAGCTGCTAGCAGATAGGGTAGCGGTTGCCAACTGGGAATTAACTGCGTGAATGGAGAGAAACTGCACACATTTCTCTCGATTTTCACTTTCCACTAATTCACTCTGTGGCTAAATTCCTGATTAGCTAAGCATGCAATTTGCCAACATGCAATAGCAAGGTTTGCTGACTGGCAATGCTCTACCTTGAGTGGAGTGAAATAGAATTCCTCCCTTCGAAGTCCGATTGGCTCTCGTGAATGCATGTAGTATAAATTCGTTAGTTAATAACAGATTTATGAACAACAAAATGTAAATCAATACTTATAATGTATAGCATCGCTCCAACTGTATGCTTATAAATGTAAATGCATTTTACATTAATTGATTTGTCTCAATTCACAAGTCCACTCTAGTATTGATTCGTTTTGCTAATCACTGGAATTTACACAGGAAATCACTGGAATTACACGGGAATGTTACAAAGCATACTGGTTTTGGTTGCTACTTTTATAATTATTGGGTACAATTG
The DNA here is from genome assembly GCF_015104395.2 of Macrobrachium nipponense. Taxonomy (NCBI): domain Eukaryota; kingdom Metazoa; phylum Arthropoda; class Malacostraca; order Decapoda; family Palaemonidae; genus Macrobrachium; species Macrobrachium nipponense. Next base: position 54,992,658 of record NC_061100.1, read on the forward strand.
AAGATCTTACCATGTTTTAGGGACACCAATATATATCTAACAGGGAAAATCCCTAACGAGGTCAAATGACAGTCGTTTAAACAATATGAAACAAAACATCTAATTGGTAACATAATCTACCATTGTTACGTTGAATGCCCTCTCTGGAGTTGGCTGAAAGTCAAACTAGGCTAAGGTAAACTCTCGTGGTTACAAAAATATACTTTTTATTTCCCAAAATTAGCCAACATGAAAATGGAATAAGATTAATTAACCCTGACTCAAAAAGGAACGTTAAACTATCATATTACTCTCAAAATCATCTGAAATAAGAGACCATAATCATGACACCATAAAAATATTAAAGTTTGTCAATAAAGAATTGTGTGCCGCACCTCACTTCCCTTTCTCTAGACTCAAGTAATTGTCACTTTCAAATGTTAACTTTTCCATAGTTCATTTTTTACGCGTACCTTGTCCCGACGGATCTGCAACAACCTCTTTCCAGCACCTCTTCTGTGGCGTGTTCCACACTCTATCAACCAAAATCAGTGAGTCCCCCCTTTGCAACTTTTGTCTCAGATTGTATGTCATTTTCTGCCCATTACGAACACACACACTCACCAATTGGCACACAAGACGCATGCAAGCTACGCACATGAAACTCGTGATCCTCAAGAGCTAAGGTTAACAATGCCGATTGTTGTACCTTTAAGACATATATAACAAAGAAAGGAGATTTCAATTTGAGAAAGGCCTAAGTAAAGAAATCCTGGACTTAAGTTTATTACATGTATTTGCATTAATCAGAAGAGTAAATTACATGGAACCATATATGCTGGGGTCTTAGCTCTTACCATTTTAACTGATATAAAAACATAAAAGATAAAGTGCTAAATAATAATAATGAGATAACAAGGGAATTAGCTGAAGGGATTGTTTGCTGGG